>NC_030857.1:6234535-6522651 GCF_000208745.1 Theobroma cacao | reverse complement strand
TAATCTAGGCTCGACCTATCTCACAACAGGTTCGATTTAAATATTGAAATTCCTAAACTTAATTTAGGCTCGACCTATCTCATAACAGGTTCGATTTAAACAAAATTAAAATTTTTAGACTTAATCTAGGCTCGATCTATCTCACAACAAGTTCGAAAAAATTAAAATTTCCAAACTTAATTTAGGCTCGACCTATCTCATAACAGGTTTGATTAAAATTCTCAGACTTGATCTAAGTTCGACCTATCTCACAAGGTTCAATTTAAAAATGAAATTCCTAGACTTATTTTAGGCTCGACCTATCTCACAACAGGTTCGATTTAAAAATTAAAATTTTTAGACTTAATCTAGGCTCGACCTATCTCACAACAGGTTCGATTTAAAAATTAAAATTCCTAGACTTAATCTAGGCTCGACCTATCTCACAACAGGTTCGATTTAATTCTTTAATGCTAACTTAATTGGATTAACATGAAATGAAAAGACTCAAATCCTTCCATTAAAGTTTTACAATCTCAACATTTTAGGTCGAGTGAATTTCGACCTTCAAAGCTTGGGGCATGAATTAATTTTGATTCTTGTCGAGTGCATGGCTAGGCATGTATGCATGATTGACATGATGAAATGTTTTCATGTTTATGATTCATTAAGGTTCCAAGACCCTTCTCTTGCTTCATCCGATTTTTCACTGTAGCTTTCAATGACCTTCGTCTTGTGCCTTTCTTCTGAAGGCTTTAGGTAACTCTGGATTTTTCCTAAGCACCTTTTCTTTTGACATTTGATTTTGCCCCAAGTTTAAGGCTCCGCCATTCTTTTTCTTCGTTATTAAGTCTTTTGCTGAACAATGAGTATAATTTCTTGCTTAATTAGTTTTTTTTTTTTACCAGTCATCATTAATTTCCATGACAACCATTATGTGAAATCAATGGGATAGTAAAGAACAAAATGGTTTAAATAAAGAGGCGAAGGAGAATTTCATATATGAGAAGTCAGATATTTCAAGGTAAAAAAGAATTTACAGGGCAAACATTAGATCTTTAAGTAATGAACACCTAGACCACTCAGAGAAAACAATCTGATATTCGACTTCAAGAATTGTCCTTGATTGATGCTTTGAGCAAATCTGTAGGTTGCAGACTCCCTAGCTTCCCCTATTTTGCGAAATTGTGGAACTCCATTCATGGTGTATTTCTACCTCAATCTTGTGTTCCTTTTAGGCTGACATCTTCAAATTCCATTCTAATTTCCTACTTTTCGACCTCAAGCCGCCCTTTTCGAGTTTTCAGCATGAGCCTCCTCCTTTAGGTACGAGCTGCCTTTTTTGAGTTTTCAGCACGAACCCCTTTCGTTTTTTTTTTTAAGCATAATACTTCTTCACCGCATCCGCATTTATCGGATTAGGCAAATCCTCCCCATCCATGTTAGCCAAAATCAAAGCTCCTCCTGAAAAAGCTTTCCTTACCACATATGGCCCTTCCCAATTCGGCATCCACTATCCCCGAAAATCAGTTTGATTAGGGAGTATTCTCTTGAGAACTAACTCTCCTTCTCAAAACTGCCTGGGACGAACTTTTTTCTCGTATGCTCTTATCATCCTTCGTTGGTACATCTGGCCATGACAGAGAGCCGCAAGCCTTTTCTCCTCAATCAGATTCAATTGCTCGTAGCGGGAGCGGACCCACTCAGCATCTTCCAATTCTGTTTCCATCAACACCCTCAATGATGAGATTTCTACTTCAACAGGTAGAACTGCTTCTGTACCATACACTAATGAGTACGGAGTTGCCCTAGTGGAGGTACGCACAGAAGTTCGATATGCATGCAAGGCAAAAGGAAGTTTCTCATGCCAGTCTTTATAAACTTCAGTCATCTTTTCGATAATTTTGTTGATATTTTTGTTGGCTGCCTCTACCGCTCCGTTCATCTTCGGACGGTAAGTTGTCGAGTTATGATGCTTGATTTTGAATTTAGTGCAAACCTCCTTCACCATCGCACCATTCAAATTGCTTGCATTATCAGTAATGATCCTTTCTGACAGCTCATACCGACATATGATCTCCTTTTGGATGAACTTGCACACCACCTTTTGTGTCACATTGGCATAGGAAGCTGCTTCTACCATTTCGTGAAATAATCAATGGCCACCAATATGAATCGATGTCCATTAGAGGCTTTCGGCGTAATAAGCCCAATCACGTCCATTCCCTACATTGAAAATGGCCAAAGTGCTGTGAAAAAGTGCAATTAGGCTGGTGGAGCATGGATTTTATCAGCGTATACTTGACACTTGTGGCATTTTCGAGCAAAGTATATGCAGTCTGATTCCAATGTCAACCAATAATAACCAGCTCTCATAATTGTCTAGCCAACATATGTCCATTAGCATGAGCTCCGCAAGTTCTTTCGTGGATTTCTTTCATTATTTTGTTGGCTTCCGCAACATCCACACATCTCAAGAGTACTTGATCTCGACTCCTTTTGTAGAGCACTTCTCCGTTAAGGAAGAAACCCATTGCTAATCTTCTAAGAGTTCACTTGTCATTGTCCGTGATATTCTCAGGATATACCTGGTGCTTGATGTATTGCATGATATCATGATACCACGGCTTACCATCAACCTCTTCCTCAACATTCAAGCAATGTGCGGGGACTTCACGGACTTCTAAATCAAAAGGGCGTACATCAATCGCTTCTTTTATTCTGAACATTGCTGCGAAAGTGGCCACAACATCGGCAATTTGATTTTCTTCTCGAGGCAAATGGTTGAAGCTGATTTCTTTGAATTGTTTGCTTATTTCTGTAACCAGCTTTTTATGCGAAACTAGTTTAGAATCTCTAGTTTCTCATTCGCCTCTCATTTGACATATCACCAAAGCCGAATCTCCGTAAACATCTATCGCGTCAGCCTTCATCTCAATTGCTGCTTGCAATCCCATTACCAACGCTTCATACTCCGCCATATTATTAGTACAATTGAAATTCAATCTCGTCGTGGCTGGATAGTACTTTCCATTTAGAGAAATCAACACTGCCCCAATTCTGTGCCCCAAAGCATTGGATGCTCCATCAAAATACATCTTCCATGGGTTAAGTTCATTGGGACCATCCTCTTCTATATGCAAGACGACCATCAAATCTTCATCTGGAAAATCGAAACTTACAGATTCATAATCCTAATTAGCTCGATCTGCGAGGAAATCAACGATGGCATTCTTTTTGATTGACTTTTGGGACACATATACAATATCATACTCAGACAATAGCACTTGCCATCGAGCTACTCTTCCAGACAAAAAGGGTTTTTCAAAAATATACTTGATGGGATCTAATTTTGCCACCAACCATGTTGTGTGATACAACATGTATTGTCGGAGCCTCTGGGCGATCCATTCTAGCGCACAACACATCTTTTCAAGCGTAGAGTATTTGGACTCATACTCCATGAATTTCTTGCTCAAGTAATATATGGCCCGTTCTTTTATCCCAGTTTCATCATGTTGTCCCAATTCACATCCCATAGAATTCTTGTTCATAGTCAAATACAAAATAAGAGGTTTTCCAACCATCGGTGGCACCAACATCGGTGGATTTGTGAGATATTCTTTGATTTTATCAAAGGCTATTTGACATTCTTCATTCCACTCTCCCGGGTCTCGTTTTCGAAGCAGTTTGAAGATTGGATCACATTTGTAGGTGATCTGGGATATAAATCGAGCAATGTAATTCAACCTCCCTAAAAATCCCCTCACTTCTTTTTGCATTTTGGGAGGTGGCAGCCCTTGAATAGCTCGTATCTTATCTGGGTCCACTTCAATTCCTTTTTCACTTACTATGAACCCCAACAATTTTCCAGAAGTTACACCAAAAGTGCATTTTGCAGGATTCAACTTAAGCTGAAACTTTCGCAATCTCTCGAACAACTTCTTGAGATTGACAGTATGATTTCTTTCTGTATGAGATTTTGCAATCATGTCATCCACATATACCTCTATCTCTTTGTGCATCATATCGTGAAACAAAGCTACCATTGCCCTTTGGTAGGTGGCACATGTATTCTTCAATCCAAATGGCATTACTTTGTAACAAAACGTTCCCCACATGGTTATGAATGTTGTTTTTTCCATATCTTCGGGTGCCATCTTAATCTGATTGTAACCAGAAAAACCATCCATAAATGAGAACAAAGCATGCTTTGCTGTGTTATCCACAAGAGTATCAATATGTGGCAAAGGGAAGCTATCCTTCGGACTCGCTCTGTTCAAATCCCTGTAATCGATGCACATTTGAACTTTTCCATCCTTCTTAGGAACTGGAACTATATTAGCCACCCATTCAGGATACTTAGCCACCTCTAAGAATCTAGCATCAAATTGCTTCTTTACTTCTTCTTTAATCTTTAGCAACATTTCTGGCTTCATCCTTCTCAACTTCTGTTTAATAGGCTTGCAATCTGGTCTCAAAGGTAACTTGTGGACAACAATGTCAGTGTTGAGACCTGGCATGTCTTGATATGACCAAGCAAACACATCCACATATTCACAGAGCAGTTCTTCTAGCTTCTGTTGTTCATTGGATGACAGCGAGGTGCCAATCCTAACTTCTTTCTTTTTTTCTCCATTTTCGAGGTTAATCATTTCTGTGAGTTCCTGATGAGGTAAAATCTCTCTTTCCTCTTGTTCCAACATTCTCGACAAATCAGGGGGTAAGCCATAGTCATCCACATCCTCTTCATTTTTTAATTCATCAACGTTCGGAATCATCTCAAAATCGATATTCAAATCATTGTCTAGATTGCCTTTGTGTTCATCATTTAAAGACCTGCAAACAGGTAAAATTGGACCCGTGTATGGACAAGTATTTATTGACTAAAAGAATAGATGAAAGGAAATATGCAAAAAGATTGATGAATTATGAAACACATTATGCACTGTCATTTATTTAAATGATGAAGGTAACAGAAAGCCCTACTTAAACAAGAAATTACTCTTAACACCCTTGGGCATAGGCATTTAGATAAAATTGTTCATTACATTTCTCAAGACTTAAAGATGATGGGCAATTCCGTGACTGTCCAATTGTTTAGCTCATTTCCTGGCAGTATTGGATACACCACAAGGGTTTTCTTGTTAGGTTCTTTATCTTTGATCATATGGATTGATAGCTCACCAAACATCAGTGGAATCTGATTGACCTCGTCTGACGCCTTGGTATGAATGCACCCCGCGGATCGAAAGGTTTCATACAAAAAGGGAATTGTCTTTTTCCCAAATTCGTCCTCCTCACCTTCTTCATAAAACTCGATTTCTGACAAATCCATCAACTCTTGCAACTTACGGCGAAAGCCATCACAATTTTGAATGGAATGTCCAACAACCCTCATATGAAATTTGCAAGAGTGGGTGAGATCATGTCTTACTTTTTTTATGTCTATCAGTTCTGGAGTGATGACTTTTATTTTGGACAATGCCTCAAACACTCTATCCATCAGCGTTTGAATCTCGTCGATATTCTTTTTCACCCTTCGAATCATCCCTTCATGTATTACATTCACTGTCGGACCTCCATGGTTAGGCAAGGGATTCCCATCAACATTTGAATTGTCCTTTTTAGCAAAATTTAAAAGTCTTGCCTTAATGAGCGTTTGGACTTTATGTTTTAAAGCAGTACAATTCTCGGTGGAGTGTCATTGAATTCCAAAATGGTAATCACAATGCGCATTCGGGTCATACCATTTTGGGAAAGGTTGTCGAAGTGGTTCTAAAGGGGTTCGAGCAAGGAGTCGATTTTTTATGAGTTATGGCAACAATGTAGTGTAAGGGACTGAAATAGGATCAAACTTTGATTTTTCTAGGGTAGTTTTAGGTCTTCTTTGACCATGACCAGGATTATTAATTGAAGCTACCGGTCTTGGTGGTGGAGTTTGTGGAAGAACATTGGTCTGAAACGTTGCTTGCGGGGCAGGTTGGTACACATATGGATTTTGTATGATGTTGCCTATGTTCGGATAGAAGGGTTGGTATGGGGGGTACGGGTGATATGGGTTAAAGTTATGGGCTTGTTGGCTGTCGTGAGCGACTACTTGCACATCCCCTTCTTTTTTCTTGGGCGTATTTCCTTTCTTTAAGCTGGCAACTTCATGCCCTTCAATTTTTCCACTTTTGATAGCTCATTCTATTATTTCTCCCGATAAGACCAAATCTGCAAAGTTTTTTGTGGCGTTGCCGATCAAGCGCTCATAGAATGGTGCTCGGAATGTGTTTATGAACAACACAGTCATCTCTTTATCAGTGAGAGGTGGCTGAACTTGCACTGTTGTATCTCTCCACATTTGGGCATATTCCTTGAAGTTCTCACTTTGTTTCTTTTCCATAGTCTGCAATGACAACCAATCAGGGGCTAATTCAGCCACATGCTTGTATTGGGCTATGAAGGCTCTTGCTAGGTCTTTCCAAGTCTTAATACGATTTTGATCTAGCTGTACGTACCACCGAGCAGCTGACCTAGTCAAGCTGTCTCGAAAAAAATTGATCAGTAACTTATCATCGTGAGACTGTGCAGCCATCTTCCGACAATACATGGTAATATATGCCATGGGACACTTTGTTCCATCATATTTTTCAAATTTCGGAACCTTGAACTTGGTAGGGATCAATACATCCGGCACTAAGCATAGCTCGGTTGCGTCCATGTTACCAAACCTATCAACTCCTTCGATAGCACGAAGACGCTCTTCCAACAAATCGTACTTTTTCTGATCTTTTTCATTTTCTCCTGTTTGTGATGAGCTCTTCCTTAATTTTTCTTGCTTTTTTGGATCGTCTAAATCCGGAACGTTTATTGGTTCAGCAGGATTTGTTTCAGAATTTGACCCAAATTGTCCATGAGTCGACTGATGGCCTATTGGGGGTGGTACATTGTAATAAGCGGGTGGTATCGCTTGAGGATGGACCCTTTGAAAAGTTTGGGCATGGGGTGGAGTGAACCCTGGGGGATAAGGTGGATCATCCTTTTGGCTTCCAGTGTCTTGTGCTGGTGGGTTTTCTGACGGAGCTGACTCTTCTGTAACCCTTTTTCCTTTACTTAAGCTTGTCATCAATTCCATCATCTTTGCTAACTGTTCTCTCATTTCTTCTTGAGCTCTTTCCATTCTATCCATTCGCTCACTTTGTTCTTCTTCCATGATCCTTGCTCGCCGACGTGTATTATGAACACGTTGGTCACTTGGCTTAGGTGGTCGAGCTATTTTTGGAACCTTATTGTAATCATAAACGTGAATTAGATGCATGCATGAATGAAATGAAAAAATGAACCCCTTATCTTTATTTACATGCGAAAATACTTATTGTCATGAAATGAGGATTTATGCACGTATAAATGAATGATCATGTACTAAAAGTATCTGTCACATAACACCCCTCAATAAAGTAATTCAGTGCATAAGCCATTGTTTCTTGTTGCAATTCAGGAGTCATCTTTTACATCTACTCCGTCAATGGTTTTCAGATGACATACTTTTCCTATATGCAAAAATTATGATGCAAATATGCATATGACAAAAAGTTTAAGTCAGTACCGTAAACAAGAATTCCAAAAGATGAATAATTGATAACATGATACCTTTATTACTTTGCGGAGAAGAATTTAGAACAAGGGGATTATGAAAATTCCTTCATGTGTACCTAGTCAAAAGGTATATTCTCACGGGTGAAGCTCTACCTAAGCAAAGGTGAGTCCCGATATTCTACATGCTGAGTTTGGGTTGAAAATGGAGCTAAAGGTTCCCAAATCGCTCCTCACTGTTGTCCACACAGACTAGTAAGGCACCCCGGCCCTCACCCATTACAGGCTTCAAACGGACTAGGTTCGATCTGAGTGGGAGTCTTCACTAGCCCATGTGGAGGTTATCACCTCACGAGAGCGTAGCTACTTAACTCCCTCCTAATTAAGGGCAAAGCCCGAGTGAAAGGCTTATGCATTAATGTAAGATGTGTAGTGTGTGAGAAGGAATATACTGACCTTGGACTAATAATTTCACACTCCCTTTATCCTAAATTTCCCGCAACTATTTAAAAATAGTGAAGTAATAATAGCAAAATAACTGAATGCATTAAACAAAAATATGCAAAATTGATGTCAGGGAAAACAACAAATTATTTGAGGCTTAAGATAACTTATAATTAATTAATGGCTTGACTCTCGATTTCCCTAGTGGAGTCGCCATCTGTCGTAACGTGCAGGTCCAGGAACCCGTCCGTCAGACGTCGGCGAAAATTATATATGTGTGGGAGTCGCCACTAATCTTTTTTTATCTAGGTGTGATTGGTCACCTATTAATCCAATTCTAATCGACGAAGTCCTAAATTAATTTTAGGTCCGTCGAAAGAACGAGAACCGATCCACGTTTTTTAGAGATGGGTTCGGGAGTGCGATTACGCACGGAGAAGGGTTAGCACCTCCGTGGCGCCCGTTCCACGAACGGTACCATTTAATCTTAAGTTATCTTAATATAGCCTAATTTTAATTTAATCCCTACCCTTTAATTAAATTTTTATTAAATTGGCTGACTGAGTCTTTTATTTGGTTTTTTTTTTTGGTTTTACGTATGCACATGATGCAAGCGTAAAATGATGTCATTACTTGTTTATTTTAAATAATGGAGTCGGTAATCTTTTATTGAAAAATCATTCGAAGACTATCCCAACGCTTTGGTGAAGTCTCGAAATTTTCCTCACCTAGAGATATCTCCGGAAGAACTCGTCTCTACAAGCTCCTCGGAGAAATCCCATCATTGGGATTCTCGCACCATTTGCAAGATAAATATGACGTGCTATGACAGAATAAAATGTTGATGTCTACATGCACGCGTTTATTGAATTAGGTGGTTCATAATTCACTCAACTAAGTATTTAAATATTTATCACATTATTTATATACTTAGTATTATTCGTTATTAATTATTAATTATTATTTTTTAGAGCTTCTTATTTAAATCAATATTTTTCAACTAGCATAGTGAATTAATATTCCATCTTATGTATTATTTTCCTTTTTTAATCAAATAAACAATTAATTATTAATGGTTAACTTAATTTTATTTAATAATATTTACTTGCTAATTAACTAACTACACTAACCTAGATTTAAACGTAATATTATGTAGATTTATTTTTTTTAATATTATTATTTTAGCAACGATTATTTGAGTTAATGGGTATTGAAGTTCAGAGTTCGGATTTATCCCGACGCTTCGGTGAAAATCCGTCTCGAATTTCGCATTTAAAAAAAATCCCACTTAGAAGAGGTAACTCTTTACCTCTCTTAAGTGAGTTAATGGGTATTGAAGTTCGGAGTTCGGATTTATCCCGACGCTTCGGTGAAAATTCGTCTCGAATTTCGCGTTTAAAAAAAATCCCACTTAGAAGAGGTAACTCTTTACCTCTCTTAAGTGAAAATTTTCAAATAATCATTTCATTCATTTTTTTACTTTTTTTTTTCATTTACTTATCATTATTACTATATTTATTTTAAAAAAAAAAAACTAAATCTATTATGAATTTTCTTTCTATTTATTTACTTATTATATATATATATATACATTCTTCTAAACTATGCATTTTTACCATTATTTTTTATTATAACTATCATTATTTTTTTTTTGATTTTCTAATATTAAATATAAGCATTCATAATATATATATACATATATGGATAACTTTTCCTAATATATTTTAAATCATGACAACCAAAAATTGTAATTTATTTAATAAAATGGACTAGCCCAAAATTAATTGGAATGAGCCCAAACCAAGGAAAATGAGTTACTTTTTTGGGCTCGAATTAGCCCAACTCGGTGGCTCGCAGAAGCCCAAATCTACTATACTCAGCTTGCTTCTTGAGGTCCACAAGGTAGGACCCAAAACGCACCGTTTGGTGCCTGTAGAGCCGCTCAAAACGACTTCGTTTTGGCCCTTAAGCCCTAGGCATTTAAACCTTATTTTCTTCTTCCTTTGTCATTTTTGGCTCTCTTTTTCTCTCTCTAGCCGTCACTCTTTCTATTCTCTCCCTAACTTTTTCTTTTCTTCTTCTTCTTCTTTTTCGTTTCCTTCTCCCTTCAACTTCCCCTTTGGCCGACCGATCCCTCTCTTTCCCTCTCCTTCGACTTTCTCTTCTCTATTTCTCTCTCGCCCGGCGGATCTCCTCTCATCCTTTCTCTCCTTCTTCCTTCTTCAACTTTCTGCCGGTAAGCCTCCCTTGTCGTCGGTCTCCCTACCGGTTCTCCCCTATCCGAAAAAAAACTTTTTTCTCTACCCTTAAACTCCCTTCTCCCTCATTTTTCAGATCAACTAGTTTTCTTTTGTGTTTGTTTTGATTTTTTTTTTGTTATTGTGGCTAGGTAGCTTGCTGTTGGTAGATCTAGGATTTTTTTTTTCTTTTGGATTTTTTCTTTTTGGTTTTGCAGGTTCGATTTTTAACAGTCGGGTTGTCCAAAATTTTGGACAACCCGGCAATGGGGTTCTGGCACCAAGAAGTTGGTAACCAAAGCCCCATCATTCAAGGTGGTTGGGGGAAGGGATGGTTGGGCGTACGCCCAACCATTCCCTCTCTTTTATTTATTTATTTATTTATTTTACTTTATATTTTATTTTATTATAATTTAATTTTTTTTGTTTATTTTTTAGGTATCTACAATAAAGAAATTGAATCTTTCCATTCGCTAGGAGTGCCAAATGCTTGCAAACTCCATCTCTCTTGCCCCTTTTCTCCCTTTCCCTTCCTCAGATAAGATGTGTTGCGCTTAAGATCATAAAGTAGTTTCGATTACAAGTATTACTAATAATCATGCGATTGATGATCAAAGAGTTTTCTAATTAAATTGATTTACCCTTTCGTACAATCCACAAGTAGGTGTTGTTTTTTGCTTGACTCGCCTTGACCTCAAAAGTTTGAATTTTATTACTTGACTATCATTTTTATCCAATTTATCTTTGATTCCAAAGCTTTTTTTTTTTGAATTTATTTTTATATAAATTTTATGAAATAATATATTTTTTAATATAAATTATACAATAAGTATATATTATTATTCAATTAATGTTTGTAATTAGTATTAGATAATAAATATATTAACATAACATCAAATAAATAATAAAATGTATTTTTTTATATATAGCTCGGGATGGGGTGAGGTAAAAGTAAAAGATATTAGGTAAAGAAATTGTTTACTAAATGAGATGTTAAGTTGAACCAAAACCGATTGACGGTCTAAAATCTAAGTTTGATCTAGTTCAATCATGTTACTTTTTTAGTAATATTTTCAAAATTAAAATTAAATAAAAATATATTATTTATTAATCTAATAATATTTTCCGACTGAACTCAAGCCTAGATTTATATGCCCAAACTCAGGTCGAAGCAAGTCGAGCTTTCAAACCAATCAACTTTTGGACACCTTTAAGTGTAAAATTTATTTGTATTGAAAGAAAAAAAAAGAAAAAAATCATAAAAAATATTTTTCAAAATGTATATTGGAGAAATCAAATAACGAATGTAAAAAGGAGTATTGGTTAAAGTAGAAAATATATGCATTGAATAAATAGAAAAGTATTTGATACTTTTTACTTTAGAGGGTGAGATATATAAAAGTAAACCATGCTTAAATATATTAGTAAACAAAAAAACAAAAAAAAATTAACATCATAAAGAAAAGCATAAATACCATTACATGTTAGCTGGAGCAAAAGGAGACTTATATATGGGATCATTATATTTATATCAATAGCATTTATTAGTCCTTTATTCATTTTAAATAAATATGACTATATTTTCACTTTATAAAAAAGGAAAAACAACCGTGATCAACGACTTGACACTTTTTATATAATAATATTGTATTTTATTTCATTTATTAATATTGTATTTATATAATAATATTTAAAACTATAGGAAAGAAGAAAGTAAATATGCAATGTCTCAAAGTTGATGATACAAAAAAAAAAAAAATTAAGTTGTTGAAGAAGAATGCTACCGAAAAAGTAAATAGTGTACCTATAAAACAAGTAAAAAAGCTTACTAGAATAGTTAGTTATAACGTTCTCCACAGGTGGCGAATTAAAAAGTTTTTAGTTTGTAAATTAATTAGCTATTAGAAATTTTTTACTATTTTGTAAAGTATTCTCTTTCTATCACTTCTATACTTCTTTAGACAGAATATAAATACATAATATTTTACATATTATTCACTTCAATTAATGATAAAAATTTCCCAAACATTCCTCAGTTTTTTTTATGGTATTAAAGCTTGAAACGGAATCACTGGCCCAAAGCGTTGAAACTCGAAAAGCAAAATAAAATGCAATTCAATTTGATGGGAAAGAAAAGGTGGTAATGAGTCAAAAGAACACTGAAAAAGCGAATTATGCATCGTTGAAATAATTTGCTGGCCCTAAATTACCAGAAAAATGTTTTGGATGGCTGCAAGTATTTTAGTAGTGCAAGTCTTTTTACTGTGGGTTGGCTTGCCAATCCATTGCGCACATGGCTTATAGACCCACCAACCCTCCCTCTAGGTGTAAGGAGTAAGGACAATCAAAATACACGTAAAAACCAATAAAATAGAATGATAATAAAAAATAAAATTTATAATAAAATGGGATCAAGTCTACGCCTCATCTTAAATCAAATGTTTCTTTTATATAGTCTTTAAAATTTTGAGATAATTTTCCTTAATTGCCTTTGATTCATTATTAATATTATTGTTTGTTGAAGAATAGAATATAAAAATTTTAAAATCCAATTATTAACAGATGTATACACTGAATATGTTTCATTATGATTCCATGGCCCTAAATTTTTACTCCAAAATCTTATAATATCATAAGCAGCAATAATTTTTAGTGTAAAATCTTTTTCTCGGCTTCATTTTGTATTGGAAATGAAAAAAAAAAAAAAAAAAAGCTGCGCAAATATGGCAATCCCTACCTATTAGCAACTTTCCTTTCCAAATCTCAAAATTTGAAAAAAAGAAAAAGTAGTCGTTGGAAGAAAATTTTTCCCCATTGCTAATGCAATGCTCGTATAGTGAGACAATTTTTTCTTAATGCTCATCATTGTCATACAAGCATAAGAATTCTCATGCTAAGAATGCTTTTGCTCGTAGCTAAATTTGTATGAAACACATGTGATTGGTTTTATTTTATAATAATTCTTTTAATTTTAAAAAATAATAACATAAAATGTCACATGAGTAATCAAAGTTCGTACGGGCAGTAACAAGTGCAAAGAGCAAATATTTTTTCTTTTATTACTTTCATTTATAATTATATTTAAAAAATATTTTACTATACAAGTCTTATAAAACAAACAATAAAAAGTTAGAGAAAAGGAAAACGAAAGTAGTTGAAGAATGGAATAAAAAAAATTTAAAAATCTAATTATTAACAGATATATACACTGAATATGTTTCATAATGATTCCATTGCTTTAAATTTTTACTCTAAAATCTTGTAGGATCTTAAATAATTTTTAGTCCAAAATCCTTTTTCTTTTGGTCTTCGTTCTGTATTGGATATGGAAAAACAAAAAAAAAAAAAAAAACTTGCCATACTTGTTTCTCTCTAGTCCAAGCTGCGCAAATATGGCAATTCCTACAGATTAGCAACTTTCCCTTCTAAATCTCAGAATTTGAAAAGAAGTAGCCGTTGGAAGAAGAATTTTCTCCATTGCTAATGCAATACAAATTCTCCTATATATTATCTCTAATCTTGATTAGATTTTATTTTTCAAGAACATGATATATTGAGAGAATCCTTTGTTGGTTGAATAGATTTTTGAGTCATGAATTCTGGTCGTTGTGCGGCTTGCAGATATTTAAGAAGAAGATGCCCTCCCGATTGCATTTTCTCCCCTTATTTTCCATCCAATAATCCCCAGAGATTTGCTTCTATTCACAGAATCTATGGCGCCAGCAATGTTGCAAAATTACTTCAGGTATATCTCCCCTTGCCATGCATGTTTTTCCCTTTGCAAGTTCACCTCTTTTCAGTGACAACTTTCAAGGCAGATTCAAGATTTCCAGTTAATACAAGAGTAGTGCCTCTCTTCAATCGAGATGTAACTCAATCATTTTTAACATTGATATTTCATTAGCATTATTTTAAATATTAAGCGCCATATGATGATCATAATAAAGGAGACGAATTAAATAGTTTTAAACCAACTTTTAGATGTTATTCTTGAGATGCATGGTGTAACTTGTTTTCCTCTGATTAATTCCAGCAACTCCCAACCCATTTGCGAGCTGAAGCAGCAGACTCTTTATACTTCGAGGCACAATGTCGTGTCGAAGACCCTGTGTATGGCTGCGTTGGGCTCATTTTTCTGCTGCAGCAACAGATACACAATGCAGTGAGCCAGCTAGCCAAGACCCAGGCTGAGATTGCAGTTCTGAAATCTCAAGCCCAACATCCCCAAGCTCAACAAGTTGAAGTCGAACCTGAATTCAACAATTTCTTGCAACAACAGTTAGACTATGTTGCCGACCTCAACTTCTCCAATCAAGGTTCTTCTGGGTTTACGTAGGATCGTGGGGTGAATAGCACGAAACAAGCTGGTCCTTTGATACAGGAATAAAATAAGCGAGTGGAACTGGAGAGATCTTTCTATAATCTTGAAAGAAATTTTAAATTGTTTATTTATAGTAATAGAAATCAGTTTCTATATATGAAATGATAAATAATGATTCACTTACAGCTTGTACGCCACAATGCATGAAATATTTTTTTATTAGTTGAATAAAGAGAATTTAAATGAGCAACTTTTTGTTAAAGCAGGCCAATTACTAATTGCTAATTAATTCAATCATATATCAATTATAATATTTTTTGTTTTCACTTTGTTATAGAAAAAAATTATAAAATTAGAAAGGATATCTCTGTAATCAATTGAAATTATACAGTTGGCCTTTTTTCCCCTCAATTTTCTTTATTTTCATTATTATCTCCTTTAAAACATAGGTTTAGGGCTAAGTTCGCGGTGCGTTAATGCTGGCCTAGCCTAATAGTACAGTTAATGACCAAACGGCCAAAACCCAACTGTCCGAGGTAAGATATTTTTTGCGTTCTAACACACGGTGACTGATTGGTATATTAGCAATTCGCATATAATATATGCAGAATTTTTTTTTTTTGAATATTTGATAACAATACATAATATTTATTAAGACTTATTTCTTAAGAGTGTAAGAAGTCGTATTTAACTTTTTATGTAATGCTGGAAAATCATGTAATATAAAATCTGTCTGTTTGTATAGAGGAAAACTAAAGGATTTCAGATTTCCTCTTTACAGTCTGATGTTTTAAATAATTTATCTCGTTTTTATCTATTCCAATATTTCATATGCGATTATGTTTATTTATTTTGTTAAATATGTCCTGTATTTGATTAAATATGTTTTTTTTAACATATGCTATTATTTTGAAACAATTATCGGAATATATTTCCATATATGATAATTATATTATAATCATAATTTAGATTTTACATTTCAAAAATGCTTTTATGGTTTCATCGCGGTGGTCTATTCACCACGAAAATTTCCTTGATAGTTTCAATGTGATCAAGGAAGTTTCCATGAACATGAAAATGGACACAAGTGGAGGAAATTTCCATCATATTAAAACGGTCAATAGCATCAGATAAATTTCCATTAAAACAAAGGTCAATTCGCTTTAATTCTAACTTCCTAGGTATTGAACCGGTTGACAAATAATAACAATATAGTATAACTCTAACTAATAATATTATAATATAACTCTAATAAGATATTATAGTTTAACTACGTAATAGTATTGTATAATAACTCTAACTAAATTATTTATATAATCATCTTAACATTCACTGTATTCTTTTAATCTGAAAATTTTCAACCTATCTCTTCTTGATCAAATTGTTCCTATTACTGTTAATTTTCTGATATCCTAAAAAACAGTTGAATTATAAATTGTACAATTTGAATATTCCAAACTCAAATTCTTCAAAAGCAAACAAAACTCGAATTTCCCTGGCAATTCGATTTACCATTCCTAAATCCTAGCTAGTTAACATTACGATTATTTCCACCCTTCTATTTTTCTTTTTTTGATGAAATAGAAACTTTTTGCCAATGAACATGAAAAGCGTGCGCTTGGACTTAATTTCAGGCATACTGGCATAGGGCCTCTTCATTCTTTATCCCGTTTTTCTGCTACTAAACCATAATTTAGCAACAACTTTACTCTTCTTCACTAAAGCTGACAGACTATATATGCGACTAGAGTTACGCAAATTGCCAATAACCAAAGGAAAAAAACAAACATTCCATCTTGACGGTTTGTTGCTCGTTTCTCAATGTTCAATTGACTAGTTATAGCAACCAGGCTGTTAGAATTAATGCCTGCATGAATTGAACACGTGGACAAGCCTTTAGAGTTGTCTTGCTGTAATGCAAATATGCAGTGTGTTGAACATACCTGTTACATGTAAGCTATTATATGGTATCTTATGTTAAACACTTGTTTATATAGTTTTACAAGTGTTTAATGTACCTGTTACGTGTAAGCTTGCGTGGTTATATGGTATCTTATGTTAAACACTTGGCTATATAGTTTTACAAGTGACCTTGGCATCTGGTATGCTTGTTGAGGATCATGTATAGGCTCCCTTCTACATCTGGAATACAAGGTCCTTCAACTACACCCTTCCCTTTACAGATGGTCATCATGTCCATTAGCCTTACCAACTTATCCATTATTTCTTCCTGACGTCGTTGACAATGACCCATCCTACGTTGAGCACTAATTGCCCCAAAAAGAAAGAATTTTTCTCTAATTTTCCGTTGACTCATTTAAACGTTGATGAGTTTAAGAAAGTCAATTGCAAATCTTGAGCATTTTCATTAAACATGAGATGTTCTAATACAACAGAATTTTCCTGCCGCAGGACAAGAGATCAGTACTGGCTTCTGAGGCCAAAATACCAATCTTTCTGAACATTTCTCTGGTCTGGGGTTATCAAAGGAGGCCAAAAAAAAATGGGGACTTGACCGTACACAAAAACTATAAAAGCAGTGTACAGTTTCTATTGTTTTACAAGGGCTTGAGTGTAGAGACCAACTCGCATCTGTCTCAGATCAATACACAGTTTCCGCTGAATTGCCTTGGTTGTCTTCGATGTAAGCCTTAAAAATATCTGTTTGTGGTAGACGAGAGTCGGTCCCGATGATGTGAGAAGAGATGTTAAATTGGCTGCTAGAGTTACAATTTACATTGATTTACCGAAGGGTAATTGTTTAGCTCCTCGTTCAACAGCATCCCTCCATAATCTGTACCTCACTCCTAGCTTATCGTAGATTACAGGCCAATTCCAGACATTTGCCCCATTGAGCATACGCTCTTGCTGGCCAATCACAAGTCGCAGATCCTCATTCAATACCTGTATCAATTATGCATAAGGTAGGGCCATAAATATTAGTGACAAACAAGGTAGGTAGATGTTAGACATGTTATTCAAAAACCAATGAGGCAGAGGAAAGACTGGCTAATATAATACTTCTTGCCACCAGCATGGTTTTAAGCAATTGGATAACGAAAACCATATCTTACGTAAAGTTCTATGCAGAAATGTTGAAGTTATCTGCTTCCAGAAGGTTATTCACCAGTGCCATTACAAGAATGTTGATCATTAGCTATAAAAGTTACCATTCTTTTCAGCAAGTTATTTGTTTATGAAACCAAAGAAGATTTTTCATAGGTTTCAGTGAGTGATTCATGTGAATTTCACCTAAAACCACCAACCCACTGCCCAAAGCATAGAAAAACAAGATATTTTTTACCTGTTCTGCAAAATGCCTCCATAAATACTGCATAAAAGGAATGTGCTTCAACACGGGAGCAAAATCTAGAGACATTCTATACAATAGTCTTGTCTTCTTTCTTGATGAAGGTAAGCATACATGAAGCTGGTGAAGGTGTGTTGTGCATTCCCTGGTACTCTGTCCTTCCAGTTTCCCAGGCTTTGATATCCCAATGGTTGATAGCACCATACAAGGTGGCCGAAATTCCATATCTATGGGATAAGGGTCCCAGTATCCTTGGAGATCAGATGCAGGCGTAAAAAACTTCACCAGACTGAGATGTTGAGATTACATACAATAAGTAAGAGTAAGTATTCAAGATAAAACCCTCTATGCATTGTTAGCATCTGGTCCATCAATTCCACTAAGAAGCAAGATATTTGGAGGTCATTAATCAGAAAGCCAAAACATCCAGTCTTACATACCACCAGAAAGCAAGGTAGGTTTTGTTGTAGTGGACATGCAAAGAAGAAATGATCAAATACAATTACGTCATGAAGGCAGAGCATCGTGAAAACACTTCTAATCCTTTTGAATGATTTTGTTTCCTTAGCCTTGCATATGATTCTAACTTTTCCAATCATTTAAATAAGCTGTCTAGAAGTCCAAACTACTACTCATCTGTCCCAGTGAAAACAGTTATGTGCAAAAAATAACATTGAAGCTATTCTGCTTCAACACCAAACCCAAAATCAATAAAACCATTTCGCAATCTAATTGCAGAAACAAACCTGGGGACAGTCCATCCTTTGGCAAATGTGGAAGTGTGAGTAAAAGGAGCATGAGCGAGATCCAAAAGGTTATCCAGAAGTAACCCATGTTCTACTGGAAGTTCCATGACAATCTGTCATTTATCAGGACACCAAAAGAAATTGAGGTGAGATAGTGGTTGCTTTTACTTCAATTCTAAAATTGTCCTACCTTTTCATCAAGTCACCTAAGCAAATCTCACATAATTCCAATCAAAATAGCCTTTAGAAACACCTACAGCATACCTCTGCATGAATTTGAAATCCAGAAGGAGGTTGTAAGGAAGGAAGGGTTGTCGTCGGAGGGTCATTACCAGGCCAAATCCAGATCATTCCCTCTTGCTCAAGACATGGCAATGACTTTATCTTCACATTAAGTAATCGTGTAGATGGCATTTTTTCACATTTTCCATCTGTTGTGTATTCCCACCCTGATATATCAAAAAAAGTCCCAAGACTTATAAAATTTTATACTACAATTGGTAAAACACATTTAAGGATTGGATATCAGTCCAAGAATATATAATGTGTAAATTTTTCATTTATCTCTCTTTTTCATAAAATATGATAATGAGTGCTAGTAAACTTCCTAATTTCTTACTAACCATGGTAGGGACATTGGATGCGACCCTCATTTACTGAACCAAGGTGAAGAGGACATGCTCTATGTGCACATGTGTTCTGGACACATCCTGGATTCCCATCTTTTCCACGAAAAAGAACCCATGGCTCTTCAAAACAATCAATTGGAATCTGGAATGAGAAGTAACAAGACGTGTAAGAGGGCATCTCTCTACTAGATGGTCTATGAAAACAACAAAATTGCCACGTAACAGAAGGAAACACTGGTGGCAATCAACCTGATTTATTTTGCTTTTCTTGCAGATTGAGGATATATGTCAATATGTTGTGACATGACATAAAGTGATCAGTATTAAGATGGTAAGCAATATTATAGTTCTGAACTATAGCTTACCATAGTGTCATCCTTCAGATCAGTGGTGAAAGCAACAGGATACCAGAAATTCTTCAAGCGGGGGTGATATGGTCGAACTGGACCTGAGACATCCAAGCTTTTCCGAGGCAACTTATTCTTCATAGTATCCATAGATTTTGTTGGCGTACTAGAAGAAGGGGATGCTAGGTTGGATTCTGTTGTGGTTCTATCTTCTAACAGCTTATCATTAACCAATTCCTCCATGTAAGCTAGTTTATCCAAAGCAGTAGCAACCCTTGCTTCAGATATATGTACCTGTTATTACTCATGGAT
Organism: Theobroma cacao; assembly: GCF_000208745.1. NCBI lineage: Eukaryota > Viridiplantae > Streptophyta > Magnoliopsida > Malvales > Malvaceae > Theobroma > Theobroma cacao. Next base: position 6,502,745 of record NC_030857.1, on the reverse strand, counting down.
CAGAATCAAAGTTGGCTATGACACAAAAGTTGGAACCTTTATATATTTTTAATTTTTAAATAACTATAAAAAGATAAATGAAATGATACTTGTGGTAATTAATTCAAGTCTGACTCGGATTATTTTGTTGAAAAAAGAAAAATATAAGCATCTAAAGAGATGGATAGCCCTGAATCACTGGATTTATCTTATAATTCATATTGATGCATATGTTTCCTAATTAGAAATAATTAAAATCACAGTTTATCTATCTCACAGTTTCAATAACTGCTAATTTTGGCTACCTGTTTGTGAGCTTGAGCTAGTTCTCCTTGCAATTCTGCAAGCTCCTTTTTCATGGTGCCAATAGACTTGTATTCACGAGCTAAAGGATTCAACACTTCCACAACCTACAATCATATCCAACAAAATGAGAACTACCATAATAAAGCAACAAAAATCCCAAAAGATTAAATTGAAACATTTTTAGGTAAATTGTAAACACTCCACAAAATTCAGATTTTCTTGTCAAAAATAACTAAAAAAACAACCACAATTAAAATTTCAAAACGAAGGTCAAGAAGTAAATAGTAAAACTTGTAAGCATAGCACAACTTCTAAGTTATGAGAAAGAAGAATAGCAGGTTGAGATTGAAGAAGACCTTTTCATGAAGAAGCATGATTGTAAGAAGATCTTGCCGAGCCCGCCAATCACAGTACTGAATATCAAATCTAGCCACTTCCAAGGCCTGATATACATCCAAGAACTTCCCTTTACATTGTGGGACTTTAGACCTTGGATCCTCAACATCAAAGAGCGTGCCCCACGGGCTCTTCTTATCCCCCAAGCTACTTTCCTCCCCAAACACAGCAAACACCCCAAAGCCTCCTTTAACGCCCTGCAACTGCACCAATCTCTATATATAAGCCACAGATCAACTGACTTTAGATTTTGTAATCAAATTACTCAAGCAATGACAAAAAAGCAAAGAACAATTTTTTCCAAGGTTGAAACCACCATCTAAGCTAACTAAAGACTAACAAATCAACTAGCTCATCACTAAGAAAGTGTCCACATAAGTTTTAGCAGAAATATTATACATTTACTTAGCTTAAGTTTATTTTGCACTACTGAACGCGAGTACCTATGTTGAACCGATAAAAAATGCAAAGTACTTAAGGATCATGCAACTTTAATAAAAGTTAGCATTGACCCAAGTGCTGTTAACTTAAAAACACATCAAAAGCCAAATCTTTCTGGCTTCACAGCCATAGAAACTAAAAATGACAAGTCAACCACTGTAAAAACTAAATTTTCTTGTAAATTCAACAACTACCCCCATAACACTAATCCATAAAAAAGCAGAAAAAACCAGTACCTTTTTGGAACTAGTCTTGCATGATCTGTATAGAGAGATTGGCAAAGACAAAGCACCAGCAGTAGCTATTGCGGTCATGGCGTTTCAAAAAAAATGTTCAATAGCCGTTTGGGGCGAGGAAGAAAGAAAGAGAAAGAGAGAGAGAGAGGCAGTGTAAGCAAAAAACATTGGGATTTTGTTGGATAAGAGGTTGGTGTTGCCCGCGATCTTGGTGAGCCTCCTATGGTATGCCACCTGGAAAAACGTGGACTCCTATGTCGTACACGTGGCATGCTGGGTTTCCACACACTTCGAGGGTCCGAGAGAGGCGTGAGAAGAGTATCTTCGTCTTTGTGGGGCTTTCATATCTCTGCTTCTTGCCAGCTCGGATGCTGTAGATATCTTTCTCGATCTCCCTATCTGTTTGTGTTGTTTGCTTTGTTTTTTTCTTCAAAAAGTTTCTCTCTTCCTCTTCCATTCATTTGCTTTATTATAAATGCTTGGCCTTGGTTAAATCTTAATATCACCTGTTAAAGTTATTATTTTAAAAATAATATTGTCATTCAATAAACTAGAAATTGTAACTTTCATAAATAAAATAAACTAGAATTTGTCAAATTATTTTGTTTATCATTTATATTTAATGAGAGCATTTTAATAAATAAATATTATTAAAAAAAACCTTAAATCGTAAAGATATCAATAATTACCTTTTAATAAGCTGTAATGCATTATTTGATTTGATTAAATAATATTAGAATATCTTATAATTGATTTCAAGTGATAAAATTACTATTTGTTGCACATTTGGATAGTGGGTGCTCTAAAATCAATATACGAGAATGAATAATAATTTTTAATTTTAAATTATATATTTTTATAAATATTTTATAATTAATGTAATACTGATTAAAATTTATTAATTGTTCTCAATATAATTTTAAGTTTTAATTTTTTTATAAATTAACTTTAATTTATTAATAATATATAAAAATAATTTTAAATTTATTTTTATTATATATTTAATGGATACATGTATTTAACTAATAGTGTCTAATATATTCAAATACGGTTCGAGTAACAATTTATAAATTTAGTAGAATATTTATAAAACTCATATGCTTTATCAAATAACAAGATTCAAGTTAAAATATCTTTAAAATGACAAATACTCTACTCGTTAGCACGCATAATTAATTTTTTTTTATTTTATGTTTTTAAGAGGCTACGTACTAAAATATTTAATTAAGTAGTTTCTATTAGTAGTATATACAAGAATAATATAAAATGCACATGATTAACACTTAAATTTCTCCAAAATATAACATAAAGTATTCAATTTAATGATTAGAATATGAATCCCCATGATTAAAGAAGTGAATTCAAATTCTTCTATCTCAAAAAAATCATAATATTTAATAAGAATACAATTAATAAGTAGTTGTACCATTTTTTATTTTTAGGATTAATAACTCGAGGTTTAGGGGTATTTTTGGGGTAAAGAAAAAAGTTTATACCCCAAAGGAGTTTGGGTAAAAATAAAAATTGTAAGGTGATGGAACAAGCATAGGAATAAACCCTAGAAATTCCCTTTAGTGATTTTCCCGGTGTGCTAAATTACGGAAGTTTCCAAAGAAAAGGGTACAAGAAAGGAATAATCAAAATGTGATTCTCTTTCCTCCAAGGCCTTAATTAGAGGAATAAAGGCCTCCTTATTACTTTTTTTTAATTATTTTTTCAATCGAGAATCATTCATCAAGTTTATATTTATCCTAATGCATGATTTGTGTGATTTCATTTAATAACAAAGTTAAGATAGATATAAATCATTTTTCAACAAAGATATTGACGACTGAAATGAATCTCTTAATTCATGTTAATTAATTTTTTTATATTTAAATCGTAAATACTTAATTTTTTTTAAATTTTAAAAAATAGATTCGAATTCTATCTTTTAAGTAAGGAAATTATATCTCAACTAATAAGTTTATTGCTCAAATGTAATTACAAATGCCTAATTTTTTTTAAATTAAAATAATGAGGATTTGAATTCTCTTTAAACAAAAAAATCATATATTAGTCAATAAACTAAATATTCGGAGTGCAACTGCGAATGCTTAGTTATGGCTACAAGTTTCCAAATTAGAAATTACACCCAAACTCTAAACCCTTGTTTTTTTCCCCAATTATAAGAGAAAATTACATCATTTTATCTAAATAGAGGATTTACATAATTTTTAAAACACCTTTAAAAACAATCAAATTTTAAACTATATAATTATAGATAACTCGTTTATGTATCATAACGTGTTTTCTCTCATCTATTAAAATGTTAAATTCTATCAATTAGTTGTAATTTTAGGAAATTAAATATTTTTGCTTTTATTTGTTAAAAACTGTTATATTATCTTGATAAGAAAAATTGAAAAAAACATATAAATATGAACATTTGATTTATGGGTTTAAAATTTAAAGTTATTAAGACAATACTCTATTTTTTTTCCTATATCAAGATATTCGTGTATTTTTGGAGACAATAATTAAATTAATTTAATGAAGCCCAACCAAAGCTGCCGCCGTAATACCTAGGAAGAAAAACCTTCAAAAATTATTATCATTTTAGATTAAATAATTAATCCTCTTGGACAGGTGTCATCTCCAGACCCCGTTTAGGGATAATTTTAATATGTACGTATAGATTATAAAGGTAACATGAAATAAATAAATTAGGGAATAATTCTTTTTTTCAAACAAAAAAGAACAGTTCTGTCACTTTCTAAATATAGTAATTGATACAAGTAAAATTTTTATTTAAAAAAACATAAAAAAGAAGGAGAATTTAATTACTCCTAATACTGCTCGGAAGGTAAAGTCTGCCTAGACAGGTGGCCAAGGGGCGTAAAGTTTTGCGGGTGAGAAAAGCAATCTAATCTGTGCTGACTTCCAACGAACAAAAGTAAAAGCTATCAGCCTATAACCCTCCAAAGCGGCAAGTGTCTCTCATCCCTTTTCTCTCTCACACACTCTCACCTCGCTGTTTAGTTCTACTATTCTTTCTACATACAGAGCCAAAGCAATGCCTCGGACATATCAAAGTTCGAGCAGCGACAAGGCAGGGACTTTCTTTTTTGCAACCCTGGTTCTATGGTTTGTTTCTGTTCTGTTCGAAATTGTGTTCAACAAGCGGAGAGAGCTCCTTTACGTCGTTGCTGGTGGTTGCTTTTACCAAATAGCAAATTGGGTTATTAGAGTTCGCGTCTCTCGTGATCCTCTCTTTGTTAACACCTCTGTCTCTCTCCTTCACTCCACAATCACCTCTACTTCAGGTTCATATCATTTAAAATTCCTCTCTTTCCCTTTTTGGCTTTTTTTTTTTTGCTTTTTCTGACTTGGGTATTTGTTTCATAATTCTTACTTTCTTTTCCCCATTCCTTGGTAGTTTAGTTTGTCTGTTGAAGGATATGTGAAGTATCTGTTAAAAGAGTTTGATTTTTATTTTCTATGCTTTCGTTAATTGTAGCAGAGATTTAGCTTCCTGTAAGGCGTAATTTAGACACAGAATGTAAAATTTGTACTGTGCCATAAATTTAGAAAAAGGTAGGCATGTGCTTGCAAATGTTTGTCTTGGGAATTGAAAAGGTGTAAACAATTGCAATGTTGAAAGCTACTTGCAGCCGTCATAGCATTATCCTTGTTTAATTTGCAGTCCGAAATTTGTATGTAACCATATATGAAGTGGGATATTTTGGAATTTAAAGGCCTATACTTTGTTAGAAGCACTGCAGTGGGTTTTAAATTTAATGGTGAATTTGGTGACCGACATGAACAACTATAATGAAAGAAACATAAACATCAAATTGGACAAACTGGAGATTTCAAATGAACTGGAAATATTTACACAGGATGTGTTGTTATATGTTAAGAACATCACTTCGAGCTTAGGCCCAAACTTGAATGCAGCTCTGAAGTACAATCTGAAAAGGTTATAACTTTTGAAGTGATCTGGCATCTTATAAACTATTAAATTGGTGAGATCTATATTAAGGATATGGTGTTGGGTAGTCCTTGTTGATAACTAAATGGCCAAATGCTTCTGTGAATGATTGTTGGTGGATATAAGTAGGAGCTATTATGCATGTAATTTAACCTAAGGACGAAAGCAGAAGCTTACATCAGGGTAGGATAATACATCAGGGTAGGATAATCATTCTTTGAGATAATGCATTGACGTAGGTAAAAATGTAAACTTGGGGGAGAAAATAAGGAGTCTCTAGCTATGCTTGTGTATGCATATGCATCTTTCTTTCTGGGGTACATGTATGAATCAACTAATTAAATACCAATTATTGTAGTGCACTATCGATGAGAGGGATAAAAATACTGGTTATGTGTTGGTAAAAATGTATCAAACGCTCATAAATTATGGTATTCCTTTTGTTTCTGGGCATTCTTTTTTCTTTAGTTGGTTGTTTTTGTTCTTCTCTTTCCTAAATTCAGTTTTACCTCTTCTTTCTGTGCAGTGGTTTTCATTTTGGTTAATCAGTGGTTAAGGACTGGTTTCAAGAGGATGTTTGATCATACACAACTTGTTGAGGGTACTTGGCCTTGGGCATACCAGGCTTTATGCTTCTCATGTGGCTACTTTGCATATGATCAGTGGGATATGCTGCATTACCATCTATATTCTGGCGTTATCCCTGCCATTCTAATGCATCACCTAATACTGCTTATTTGCTTCACACTTGCGTTGTATCGACATGTCACCGTCAACTACCTTATTCTCACTCTCATTTGTGAGGTATGTTTCAATTTCTTTCTGCTAAAAATATTAGTAGAATTATGGCTTGATTGGTAGGCATTAGTACAGGTTTACTTGTATAGTAATATAGAATATGCCAGATTGAGATCTTAAGGGGGCAAATAAATAAATTATTTACAGTTTTAATGTAATTAACCAAGTGTTTTTAGTTCAAGATAAAAATATTTACGGTTTTAACTTTTATGTGGCTCCTTGTTTAGCATGTTAGCCACTAAGATGGACATGTCTCAAGGTGCATTCTAATATGAAGCCATGAACCTAATGGAATGGAATTTTAACACTTGCAGCGTCAGACATTTCCTTAAGTTAAAAGCTCCAAAACTACACGCATTAGAATACTGGATTAGATAAACAGTTAAAATGAAAAGCATAGTTGGTAGACAGACATTCGTAGGGCAGTTTATTTGAGCCTTTCAGATTTGGTTTAATGCAAGCATAACTGGCTGTTGATGCTAGTGGCTGCAGATGAGGTATCCTTTTCCTTTGTTTTTGGATAACCGGTGTGAGGTGTGCTTTTTGGTGATATCTGATGCTCATAATATATGAGATCCGTAAGCAACCATTTTTCTTTATGAGAGGAAGTGGCGGGATAACCCTGTGAGATAATCTCTTGTTGGCTGTGCATTGAGTTTTGGATCTTGCATGCTAAATGAGTTTTGAGGTTTAACAAAACTTTGAAAATGATTTAATAGTAAAAATGAGCCCCACTATCTGGAAATTCTTTAAGTTTTTTTAGCATCAATTCAAGCAAGCTTTATGATGCTGTTAAAGAATGCTAAAGGTTATTTTTGTTGTGATGGTGCAGCTGCATTCTATCTTTCTACATGTGAGGAAAGTGAGACGGATGGTTGGTGTTCGCGATGCCAAGAGCAAAGTTGTGAAGGTAGAATGGGTTCTTAACTGGATCATGTTTGTCTTGGCAAGGATTATATCTCATGTTCTGATAACCGTAAAGCTAATCAAAGATGCTTACAAGTTTGAAAAGGGTGTTGAATGGCCACTTGCCATGTTTGGAATGGCGGGAATGAATTTGCTTAATGCTTTTCTCGGCATTGATCTCTTCAATGCATTCAAGAGAGAGAAAAATCCCCAGCAGAATAATCAAAAACGCCGTGAATGACTGACAGAACAATATCCGGAAAGACTTCACTAAATCTTAGAAGTTGTCATTATTTTTTCCCATTGATTTCACACGGGAAGTTATATCCAGCTCGGAATGTGGTACATTTTTGTTAGCATGATGCATATACACAATGTAAATTATGCACAATGGAATATATGATTTGTTTTCAACGGTCTAGTGTACACGAATGATATTTGACAGATTGAACGGATGTTTTTATCCAGCAGTACCCCGCTGTCTATTGCACTTGTCATTGGCCTGTGCTTGCAAACTAAACTAGTTTTTAAAGTCACACTCATTTTTATCCCAAATATTTTTAGGTGAGATGAATGTCATTGATACATTTTGGGGGGAGGAAGATGCAGTTTTCCAATGAAAGATTTAAAGCCTTGCTTCATGCAGTATCAAAATTATAAGTGTTAGTAGTTTCAGGGCAAAAGAGAAACTGCAGGAAACTTAAGAATACGTTATGTGGAGTACGAAATACAAAAACCAGATAAAATGCCCAAGGTCCCACCGGGAGTCGAACCCAGGTCGCTGGATTCAAAGTCCAGAGTGCTAACCACTACACCATGGAACCTGGCTGAAGTTAAGGTCCTATACCAAATAATAATGGTTAAGAAAACGTACTTATCCGCCAAATATCATGGATTCGATACGATGTTTATAATTTAAATAAACCAAAATATACTAACAGAACAGCTGAAGAAGAAAGGAAAAGAATGGGTTGGCTTCACTTGCAAAAACAAATCAAGCTAGAATGTAATCCTATGGTAGTAGGCTTTGCCTAGTTCCAAGCAATGTTCTTCTCCTCTAATATCAAAGGTTTCTAAAGCAAAAGCTTTACACTCTATGACATAGTATTGTCTCGAAGTTAGGGATAGAAAACCTTTTACTCGTTGATTTTTTTTTTCTTTTAAGTTGATTTTCTCATCTCCAAATATACATGTGTAACCTGAAATTCTAAGACTAAATGCGCACCAGCCTTTGCTCAAATGGGTATCCTAACCTCCAAATTGGGTTATTTTAGTATCTAACACTAGCAAAAAAAATTTTTAGTCCATCAAATTTGTAGAAGTAGAACCATAATCCCCGTTGGGGTGGTGGCGCAGTTGGCTAGCGCGTAGGTCTCATAGCTTCTGAGTTATCCTGAGGTCGAGAGTTCGAGCCTCTCTCACCCCAGAATTTTATTTTCTGTTGCTCAAATATTTCTTCTTTCTTTCTTAATGTATTTGGTTCAGTTTTGCTTCTTAATATATTGCTTCTTTGTGTATTTGGTTCAGTTTTCCAGGCTATCCATACACCATCATTTGGTCAACTGCTTCACCCTATGCCACCTAGAAATGAGAGAGTATTTACTAGTACTATTTACCCTTGATAAGAAAGATTAAAGAGATTACTTATTCCAAGAACAATGATCATATAAGATTAATAACTCCTAGTTTGAGAATTTAGAATCCAAAGATAACAGAATTCACATCAAATAACCTGCAACCTGCAGGTTAGACAGCAACTTCATTTACAAGCCTTCATAAACAACCTTGCAGCAAAACCAACAACATTAAATACTCCACCCCTTTCTTCATTTTGCTGAGAAACCACAATTTACTTGTTTTTGCTTGATTATTTATTTGATACTCATACCTCCTTAATTAAAAATGGATCATATGATCTGACCACAAGTAAATGGCTTGAAGAAGTTTGTGCTTCTCCCTTTTCCTAAGAGGCCCATTTTGACTCTTTCAAAGCAAACATGGCCAAAATCTAAAAGGAAACTGGAAATACAACCGTCAAGTTGCATCAAAGTAACAAAAAAGAGTAAAGGCAAAGGTTACAGATGCATAAGCCCAAGCATTTGATATTTGAAATTTCAATATGAAACTTTTGTATCCAGAGTCTAGACAACCATTCATGATGTATAAAACTATAAATGAGACATCCTAAAAGTGAACTAACTAATGGTGATTAAACAGCATTTAATCACTGCCTTCGAAATGACAAACAATTTCTTTGTTTAACAACTAATCTAAGTCTCTTAAATTTCTAGTTGTATCCCATTCTTACTCCGAGTGAAAAATTTTGCAAACCCATTTCGGTTCTTCTCTGAACTGGCATGATTTGATGAAACAATTGATGAAGATGTAGATGAAGACGGTGGTGTGTTTCCATCGTTCTTATTTACTGAAGGAGCAGAATGGTCAGCATTAACTCTTGGAGAATCTGGATCTCTTTTGGGTGAATATGTTTCATTAGAATGCAACTTCCAAGGTTCTCCACCAGCTTTAGAAATCAATGATCCTCCTCTAGAGAACTCTGGTATGCTCGTGGTGTCAATTAAGAAGTCTTCGAGCGTTGCAAGAGATTTCAGTTGCTGCCCTAAAGATGCTATTGTTTTTTGGCACTCAGCAAGTTTTCCAGCAGCTACAGCCAAATCCTCCTGCCGTAGGGTCATGCTACTATTAGAAAGATGGAATATACTGTAATTTTAAAACTCTCTAGTAAATAGAGATGCACAAAATAGTGTAAATAAATGAAGACTGAAGGGTAACCTGTTTTATCTTCACTTCAACGTTTGAGTTTGCAGTTTGCTGGAGCTCAGCTTCCCGTCTCTTTCTTGACAGCTCTTCTTCCAATTCTTGACACTTGACTGTAATTTGTGCTGACAATGCCCTTTCCGTTTCAACTTCTGTTTCCAATGAATCAATCTTTGCAGACATTGTCCGAGCCTCTGCTTCGATGCTAATGAGTTGAGACTCAAGAAGTTGCTTTGATTCGGTTGCATTAACTGAAACTTCTGCTGACAGGGCCATTTCCTTTTCAATTTCTGCTTTTAATGAGTCAATCTTTGACGACATTGTCTCTGCATCTGTTTCCATGCTACTGAGTTGAGACTCAAGATGTTGCTTTGCTTCATTTGCCATGTGGAACTCCCTTTCCAACTCCTCCAATTTTGTTTCAGTGTCCCTCAACTGTAGTGCTGATGCTTCAAGACTTTCTTGACTTTTGGCAAGAGCAATCTCTAGTTCAGCCTTCTCAAGTTCTATCTTCTCCAATTTCTGCTCAAGTTCCGCTGTTCGATGAATCATGGCTTCAAGCTCAGCCTTCAACGAGCTATCACCATCATTAGATTGTTTGGCAGTAGCTTTTGATTCAAGAAATTGATTTTCGCTCTTGATTTCAGGCAACGCAGCAAGTCGCTCCATCTCAAGAAAATCATCCATGAGATCAATCTCAATAGAAGAACTGGGGAGATTTCTGTTGATGACCTTTTCATTTTTGAATTGATCAAGTTCAGCAATTAAAGCTGATGCCCATGAGTCAGAACAACTAGGTTCTCCTTTGTTTGCCTCCAAGCCACTCATCTTGTGGGTATCAATCTCCACCACATTAAGCCGTTCTCCAGTGTCTGATTGACTATCAGTGAGGGATTCAACATAAATTGAGGAGGCAGCTGGAGATTTATGGTCATTAACCAAGGATGATTTACATGCTATGGCTTTAAGTCTTCGGCACTCTGCCTCAAGTTTTGCTACCTTTTTTATGCTCTCTAAGTGTTGTTTACTAGCTGTTTCAGCAGCTTGGGTGCTTAAGTCCCTTTCAATTGTTCTGATTTCAAACTCCTCTGACTGAGATGAGAGCTCAAGCTTGAGGGCTGAATTTTCCTTCTCCAAAGCTTCAATCTTATGCCAAAGGTCAGGACTGAAGTGAGGAGGGGGCTCAGACTTAACGGCTTCAGCTTTATCTTGGAGCTCAAGCAACTGGCTTTCAAGTTCAAATTTGGTAGTTTCCCAATCCCGGGTAGTCTTTGCTACAGCTTCATTAATCTTCTGCTCCTGCTCCTCTCTTGCCTGTCTTAGCTGCCTAACACATTCCTTGAGAGCCCCATCAAGATGGCTCACCCGATCTTCTAGTGCTGAGTTTTGCTGAACTGCAGCCTCAAGTTTTTGCTTTAATAGCACCACTTCATTTTCAGCCTTTTCCCAACCTGAAGTTCAATTCAGAAAATTAACTAGACTATTACTAAAAAAATAAATGATAAATGTGAAAAAAGAATAAACCATTTAGAACATGTTCTCTAACAGGTAAGTAATACCAGCAATAGCTTCTTCAGCAACTTTGGCATGTTGCTTCACCAAGTCCTCTTTGGCACTAACATTAACTAAAGCAGCCGATAATTTCTCTGTCAACCTCTTAATGCTATCGTTAACATCTTCACAATTTGCTGAAGCTTTTGATGACACCTCAGGTGATTGTGCATTATTATTAGGTGATGCTTTGAAAGCCTCCTGCTTCAACCATTACAGAGATGAAAATCAATCTTATTTGTGAACAACCAAGTGTATTCTGGACAAATAATTAGAAAAGACCAACTTAATAAAAACTCAAGCACAATTTAACTCCACCATAAAAATGAAAAAAGAAAAAGAATATTGGTTTGGATTGCTCACAAGCAACACCTAGCAAGAAAATCCTAGAAGTGGAGGAAAATTAACATTTAGGTGCTTGAAAAGGTGAGAAGAATGAGGATCGTACCCTCTTAACCCCCTTTTCTTTCCTTAAAAAAGCATTCTTCTCTATAAATACTTTAATCTGTAAGTGGAAAAATTAATGATTTATTCAGTTTTCCTTATATATATGGTTGCACTAAGCATATCTTAGGTGAACACATTCAGTTATATGCTTTTCTAAGAAAACAAAAGTTTTTCTTTGTTAGTAAAACAGCCATCACCGTGAAGAGCAAATCAGCTTAGACTCTATCCTAGAACTGAAACATAGCAAATTTAGTTGGAGATGCGACTGTAACTACACTGTCTCCACCTTTCTACCTATCATTCTTCACAAGATGCTTGCGGTCAACTTGTTCCTTTAGAAATTACCATGTCCCAGTAATCACTTTGGTTTCTTCACATTAAACATTCGACCTATTTCAACTAAAAGCTGCTATTAGTTGAATAATAAGTTGAGGGTATCCAATTACAATGATGGGAAAAAAGCATTATCCCGTAAGATCATTTGTATCCAAAAATCCTCATGGCTCCACAAGACATCACAACAAAAGCACCTTAAAAGACAGCTTCAACCCCCTTATACGCCTTCCTGTACAAGATACTATAATTTATCTTTCTCCTATGTAGGAAAAGAAAATCTAAATAAGGAGAGTTATCTCAATAGTTCATCAAAAAATTATTAGAAACAACCTGCGTATGTGGACAGCTGACTTATAATGTTACAAGTAAAAGTGAAAATAAGTTTCTCTAAAATTATTCAGGCTTCAAGCACTCATTTGTCAACTATCCAGGTCACATCATGTTGTTGTATAACAACATATAGCAACCCCAGTCGGTATGTGAAGTTTAACTCATACCAAACTTCACACTATTTCTTTATGCTACTTATTTCCTCTTTCGTACAATTTTAGCTACTGGGCAGAAACCAACTTGACAGCCAAAAACATCAAAAAGCAAATAGGTGTCATGTAAAATCAAATCATAAAAGTTTGATTGAGATGAACAGCAGACTTGAGCCAATACAACTTCAAGCAACTAATAAGCAACTAACACAATTATTGGATGAAAGGATCTTATTACCCCATTATTGCGTTAAAACATAAATATTCACTAGACAAGAGAAATGGCAGAAAAGAGCTACGTTGAAAAATATGAAAATATTTCAGAGCTCATCACCAATTTTTTTTAGGAAAAGGAGCAAAAGTCAAAACTGTTATCAAGGGATTTCTGGCAATAGAAAGAATGCTTGGATGAGAGATGAGAGGTAAAATACATGGATCATACAATCAGAAAGTCTACTAAATTCACATTAATGAGAGGATGGCATCGAAATCTAGTAATCAAGCCAGAAAAGAAAAAAAAATTACCAACAAGAAGCTTTCAAGCTTTTTTCTGAAAGTCAATCGGTTATCCACCTACCTGATCATCGGAATATCTCTCAGAATGCGAAGATAACGATCCAGAACTCTCAGTTTCACCAGGACTCCTCTCAGAAGACTTCCTCTTCCACAGCCATTTCCTTTTTTCCATAGCAAATTCCGATAGCCCCAACACCAATCAGCTCAACAGAAACTGTTCATCTGCAAACAAAAGAAAGGAGCTTGTTCAAGATGTCACCAAATACCCACCAGAAATCTTCTTAAATAAAGGATAAGGAGGACAACCTAGGACAAAATCTATTTCTATAAAAGAATATGAGCAAACCCCTTAAAAAGCAGAACTTTCAACAATCTAAAACATTAAAAAATAGCAGCATTACTTGGCTTATCATTTTCTCAGCTTTGCTTCAAATCTAACCCTCTAACTGTCCAACCCCAACAACAGATTACACTTTTAAGACCCAGAAAAGTGCTTTATTTTTTGATAAACAAAGGGAAAAGAAAATTATACTCAGAATACTAGTATGAAGAAAAAGGCAGCTTCAATTCCTACAAGTAGTAATTCAAATGTCACCAAAAGCCCACTACTTGAATCACAAAACTAGAACTAACCATCTCATTTTTCAAATCTTTCAAAACCCCATTAGCAAGAAAGATAAATCACAATCAATGTAACAGTAGCTAAAAAGAAATACTCAGAAATAGAAAACCGAATAAAAAGGATCCTAAACCTGGGGTACCCATCAAGGATAAAGGGCTCAAAGGCGTCTTCTTTATATTTCACTAAAATCTAAAAACAAAAAAAACCAGGTATACAACCAACTCATGACATATGAAATAAAAGGAAAAGGAACAACACGGAGGAATCAGAGCAGCTGAGCTGACCCAGATCAAATACCTTTGACTGGCGGAGAAGAAAGAACCTTAAACAAGATAGGGAACCAGAAAAGAAATAGAAAACCAAAGTTGGGTTCAGATTTGAAATCTTAGTTTAAAGGTGAAAAAAAGAAAACATTAAAACAAACTCTGCAAGAAAATCTGTGGAATGTCAGTAGATAATCAACTAAAAAAAATCACTACAACAAGTCTTTCAGATAATGTGGGCTTCTATTTCTTGGCCTTTTCTTTGTCCTTTGGTTTTCTTCATTTTTTTATTATTCAAATTCATTTAAATAAAAAGAAGAGATGACAGCATGTGAATTTGAATGTGATGATGAGCTCAAAGAGTTGTAAGCCTCAAACTCAAAAACCAACTTTTCAGCTTTTTCCTGTTATAAAAAATTCAAATTACTTTATTCATTTGTCTTTTCTTTTAATTAGATTTTGAAAATGTAGCTGCCCCTTATTCCCGCCTAGCAGTTGAAACATTAATGGGGGGCTTTAATTAATCCTTACTGTTATATTTCATAGGTATCGTAAGAAACACAGTTGCAGGAAAAAAACAAAAGCGTTTTTTCCACGTCTGCCTCCTGAATTTCGAGTACTCTGTCTGTCTCACTGAGTGTCTCAGGCCTTGGGTGTTTTTTTTAACTGTGCCCTGTTTGTCTTTTTAATATACTGGAGGGAATCCTATGAGATGGCGTCACCGCCTCCGCTACAGGTAGGTTCTTTGGTTTCTTGAGATTTGTTCCAATGAAATGATCAAACGGCTGAGAAAGCCTGTGACAGTTGGGTACCGTTTGATTCAAAGCTGGGTTCGAAAGTAAGGTAGAAGTTTGATTGGGGTTTTAGCATAAGTAAGATACCATCAAGGAGTGGTTAAATTTGTTAATATCTTGAGAGACATGGAAGAGGTTTGAAAGAGTGGTGGCTTTGCTGTCCAAATCTTCTTTTTCTGCCTGTGTTTGTCAGCCCTGTCCCATCTCTATACTATATATACATGCTAATCTTAATCTTAAAAGCACAGGGCCAATGATGCGATTGTAATGCTTGGCCTCTTTGGCTGCAACATACCAGTAACTTCTTTCCTTCGTTTGTGAAGTGAAATTACAAGTTATGGGTCTGAAGGACTGGTACACACCTCTTAAGCAAAGCCAGAGATGAGATTCTACTCTTGGCTCTTGCATCCCTGGTAATGATAGGAGAGGAGTGAGTGAGGTGCAGAGTTCAGTCCATTTTAGCACTTTGTAGTCACGTGGAGGACAATGTACATTGGCGGTGAAGGCCCAGAAGGAGGATATAATACGTTTCTGTCATGTGGGAGGAGGACCCGATCACCTTTTCCCACCAGGGCCCAAAGTACAGATTAACAAGTCGTCCTCACTCCTCCTCCTCCTCCCCCCAAATTATTGGATTTTTTTTTGGTTAATTATTAGTCTTTTCTCTTGCTTGCAATTCCCAGCTGCCTGCCAATAAAATATCTGCGATTCTTTCAGGATTACAATGTTCTACTTTTTTCAAGCATAAAAAGGATAATTATCTATTTTAGTATTTTTTAAGGTTTCCCTTATGTTAATAACTTTGATTCCAAATTATTAACAAATGTGATATTTGGTGGACATCTGAGATTAAATTTTATTATATAAATACACCATGTCACTGAAATCTTGTTTTGATGACGAGGATGAGACTCTAGAATCTTTAAATCTCATATTTCATTAAATTTATGTTAATAACGAAATAATAAAATCTAGAAGAGAAATTTAATAATGCTTGAAAATAAACTTAACGGTATTAAATAGAAAAGTAATGGAAAAAAATATAGAAGAGTTAAGTGTCAAGTTTTAGAGGTACTCAATAAAACCAAAAGCTAGGCATATAAAAAACAAGGGAGGTAGAGCGACCTGTAGTTGGGCCCAGACTAAAATTATGTCCCTGTCGAACTCGATACCAACTTGCTGTGAATTACAGGAGACAATGGTCTTTGGCATTTGCCATTCATTATAGCCTTAGTCTTGGAATACTGGATGAAGGAACATGCTAGTTGCTCCTACAACCATTTACTAAGCCAAAAATCTCTAGATGACTGTTTGCGTATGAAAAGGAAATTTCCTAAGGAATCCAATTGAAATAATTTCTCGAGGAATAACATTGTTATATATACGGTATAATAGCTAATGCTCTTGAATTATTTGAAATAATTTTATTTTTTTATTATATTCAATCAAATATTTATATTTATATTTTGATTTAAATAAATCTTTATAACTAATGATTGATCAATTATTATTAATTAAAATATCACTCGTTATTTTTAATTATATATCATGTTAATATGTCATAAAAGATTATAGTATGATTATATGATATTTTTTATTTTTCACATCAACGTCATGTAAATATAAAATAACAAGTGGTATTTTAATTAATGATAATTAGCTAACCATTAATATAAAAGTTTACTTGATCAAAAATAAAAATGTATGAACTCAATTAAATAAAACAAAAAAATAAAAGTTTATTTCAATTTCTTTTCAAATACTTTAAGAGTTTTTTTAAATAATTATTTCAGTTAAATATTTTATCTGATAAATGTTAATTTTTTTAATTATAACTAATTATGCTTTTGTTGTTGGAATAATTAGTCAAAGGTTTCTATAAAAATGTCGAGAACAATTATGGTTGCAGTGATTCTCCAATTTTAATACTTTGAATATAATAATTGTTGCTTTTACAAACATGCATGAAAAGTCAAGATAGAGTAAGGGTGCACGATTATGAATTCTTGACTCAATGCATGACTAAGTACCTACCATTTTAAATATATAAGAATAATCCGGATTTATATGTCCGAATTTCAATGTCCCCCCGCTCCTTTGCAACTTTATCGGGGCATGCACGAACATGACTCTCCTTAGCTCACCTATAGTTTTGTAGCTTTAATCATATACTTGTGCATACTTCAATATCACAAAACGTTACAAATCTTTGTAAATAAGAAAAAAATAGTTTAAATAGTTAAAAAAATATGAACTATGGTCATTTATACAATTAAGATTTATTCTTTTATTATATATCTAAATAATTTTTTTTTATTTATTCTCATACAAGCTTTTAACTTTAATGAAAAATTGACTATTAGACTCGATGTCATGTAGTATTTTCTATTCATATGATGTATGACGTAACTTGAAAACGTGAATATCATAAAATCTTATAAATTTTTATACGTAAAAAAAAGATAGTTAAAATAGTTTAAAAAAATCATGAACTATGGTCATTTATACAATTAAGGTTTATTTTTTTTATTATATATCCAAACAATTTCTTATTATTTATTTTCATACAAGCTTTTAACTCTAATGAAAAATTTACCGCTGGACTCAATGTCAGATAGCATTTTCTATTCATGTGGTATATTAATTTTCACTTAAAATATTTTGTTTGAAAGTAATTTTCATTTAGGATATTAAGAGTTTGAATAGGTATAAATAAAAAAATAACAACTTATTTGGATCCAATTAAAAATAAAGACTTAGTTATATAAATGACCATAATTCAAAGATTTTTTTTATTATTTAAGTTAAAAAAAAAAGATACTTGAATTAGAACCAATAATTCAAAGGCTGATGGTGGGGTATGTATTGGCTATATCTTATGAGTTGTGATTCAGATGATGGTGCCAGACTGTAACTTTTGCACCTCTGACATATTAATTTTTTTTTTGGTAGTAAGTTCAAAAATCACATCATTCAGCAGTGTTGCCCCGGACAGTGAAAAGAGACACGACCTGCTTATGGTTGTGCAAGTGACCACTAATTCTCAGGCACTCGTGACTTTAATTCTATTCGTGCTCTAAGGGTGTATCTATGTAGTGCAATAAACGGGTGAGAGCACAAATTTAATAAAGTTGCCTTCAGCCAATAATAGAGCACGCTATTTAAACCAACGTGCGCCCCTCCAGTGCCCACACAAATAATTATTCCATGCAGGGATGGGGCAATCACGTCGTAGGCTGTGTGGGAGAGGAACAAGCAACTACTCATCTTCTCAAAAGTCAAAACTCTAACGTTTGTTGGGTCACCACCTGCCATTCCTGTTCCACAAAATGGGCCTTATGTAAAAGCCCTGATGGGTGTGCAAGAACGGGACGTGAGATGTAGGGATTAAGGAAGGCTTAAGCATTAAATAAAGGATCTAATAAAATCCATAAATTTAAAAATAAAATAAAAAAGTCACCATTTATATTAAATTTAAATTCCAAATCCTTTCTTTAATATTTAAAATTTTCGAAATGAACCTAGAAGAATATTCATCATTCAATAGTATCATCATACACATTTAATTTTGCCACCATTCATGTCAAGTAGTCAAACTCCTCACAGCAACGATCTGGTGGGTCATATACTAATAGTTTCCACATCAATATTTGAATAAAGTCTAGGCAACGTAGTCTTTGTAGTGATTGAAGAAAGGGCAACACCCTAGCTAGCTAAATTTGTCAGAAAATGGGTGAGGTATTTCCCCACTTTAATTAAAGCATGCTTGAACATCTTCTCTTGATAAGGCTTATTACATAGGCTTATTTGTTATAAACATGAAATTGGATTCACCTTGGTGATATGAGAATTCTCTGTGAATGATAGAAAGAGACCCTCGAACAACACATTAGCTTGTCGTGGCCTTTGGACCAAAATTAGTGGTCCTAGGCAGCTACATATAGGCGAGGTCTTGCTTTCTGGTACTGCCTTGCTTCTATATGTTTTCAACCTTTGTTCTAAATAATGTCTATTAGCCAGCACGATAAAGTGAAAAATTAGAAAGCAACGAAACTTGCTTCTTCTTCACACTGCCTTGGAACCTTTCCTTGAGATACAAGCTTGCTTCTGCTATTCTTCTTTATTATCATGTCTTCGATTTTGGACCTCTACTTTCTTATGCAAATAAAAATCAGTCCAAAGTGGCAGGCCTTCACTTATTTTTGGGCTTTGATCAAGTGCTTTAAACTTTCAATCAGGGTTGGTAATGGGCTTGTGGCTCGGTGAAATTAAGGTTTCAAACAACAGCCCAGAACAGGCATTGGGCTTAAAGACAGAGTTCAATCCAAATACGTAAATGCCTTTGTGCCAAGGAATCTTGGAAAAAACCAGGTGGATTGCATGCTTGTGAAACGTGTCAAATCAAGAGAGGTCAGTACATTCTGGATTCCTTTGTCGCATGATGTATCTTTGCAGGACGGGAAACAGAATACAGAGCGACCGAGTGGCTCACATCTCCAACAACTGGGCGAACTGACTCGGTTTCAGACAACTTAGCCATGTCTGAATTCGAGCTAAGAGAAACACACCGTGACATGTGGCATTGTGGCTTTTATCTAGAATACTCTAGATCCCTTTGCATCTGCACCACAGATTTTTTTGCAGACAGGAAGCACCCTAAGATTAGGTGATACGTATCGATAAGATCTTTAGAGTCCGTTCAAGTTGAAAAAATTGAAGATAGCTTCAGCAAGAAAATAGTTAAATTACTAAAAAAAAATTTTAACTACTAATATATAATATTTTATTTTATTTTAAAACAGTAATTACTCGCAATTGGAACAAATTAAATCATTTGAAATATTATTATATTTTTAATAAGTTAAATCTATATTTTATATAGATAATGTAGCTATTCAAAATATAAAATTATTATGAAAACTATGTGGCTATAAATTTCAGGACTACAAAAGGTTTAGAGCCTGTTAAGGATTGTGTTGATTGAGGAAAAAATATTCAATAATTTTGTCATATTATTTTGTGCATGAAATTATCTCAAACACCAAAAACCAGTACAGAACGACGTGGGCATTTTAATCGCCTGTCACTGGCTCTCGCACCACATCCACACCTCTGACCTTTAAAGCACACATAAGCATTTAGAGGGAGTGAAAAGAGCAGCTTAGTAACATAGTTCTTCACCATCAGAAAAGGTTATCAAAGAGAGGTATCAATGGCTCAAACCATGCTGCTCATGTCTAGTACTAGTGTATCAACTAGCCATGTAGTGAACTTGAAGAGAGGACACCCTTTACTCCAATTCCAAGCTCAAGGATTAAAGCCTAAACCCTTCTTTCATTTCTTATTGAACCCATTCTCTGACAGTGTTGCTACTTCATCTAGAGGTTTTACCACTTTTGCAGTCTTCAAACCAAAGACCAAAGCAGCTCCCAAGAGGGTATTCTTTTTTTTTTGGGAGGGGGATGTTGTTTTTTCGTTATCACTAATATTTGTTGATTGGGTTTTAATTAACTTGAGTTTTATTTATTTTTGTACTTTAAAAGGTTGCAGCACCACCAAAGCTAAAGGTTGAAGATGGTATCTTTGGCACCTCTGGAGGGATTGGTTTTACCAAGCAAAATGAGCTCTTTGTTGGACGCGTTGCCATGCTTGGTTTTGCTGTAAGTAATTCCCTTAAGAACTTCTTTTCAACCAAGCTATATTTAGCACTTGAGTAGTCTCATCAGTTTTTAGTATTTTCTTATTAGCTGGGATTGTAGCTGGCTTCATTGTTTTTCCTTGATGCTGGTTGAATTTTTAATAGCAACAAGTTCTGTTTAATAAAATTAGCAGTTGTTGCTGTGTCGTATCAATACACAATATAATTGTTAACGATTTGCTTAAAAATGATTCATTTTTCACAGTGAAAAGTCGGAGGAAAAATATCGGTTTAGTCAGAAAATTTTGGACGTTGTAGTCAGAACAGATTAAAGGAAATAAAAGATTTCACTTGGCTCCTTTATTTGTTCAAACACATTGTTTTTGAGGGTTGGTGCTGTTCTGTTAGCAATGTCAGCTTGTCCCACAGTTCTCTAGGCACTAAAAAAACAGAAAACAAAACAGGGTAGAGTGATTAACTGTTTTACCAGGGCAAAAATTGAGATGTCAAATTCTCTTGTGAAATTAAAATGAGCAGTACTGATACATATTAACAATCGGCTTTTGGTGTAATCTTGCAGGCATCCTTGCTAGGTGAAGCGATAACAGGGAAAGGAATTCTAGCGCAGTTGAACCTGGAGACTGGAATTCCCATTTATGAAGCTGAACCCCTTCTTCTCTTCTTCATTCTTTTCACCCTCCTAGGAGCAATAGGAGCATTGGGAGACCGAGGCAGCTTTGTCGATGACCCGCCTTCAGGCATTGAAGGAGCAGTTATCCCTCCTGGCAGAGGCATCAGGGGTGCGTTGGGTCTCAAGGAAGGAGGTAGACATTGTGCCCTTTTTGAAATGTCAATTTAACAACGTTTCTGGACCTTGTTATATAATCTAACAAATTAGAACCAAGTTCAATGTTTCAATATGTTTCATGCCATGCATTATGTTCTGAAGAAAACTTGGTTTGTGTTTTTGTGCTTTGGTGTCAGGTCCACTGTTTGGATTCACAAAGGCAAATGAGCTCTTTGTTGGTAGATTGGCTCAGCTGGGTATTGCTTTCTCATTGATAGGAGAAATTATAACAGGAAAGGGAGCTCTAGCCCAACTAAACATTGAGACAGGAATCCCCATCAGCGATATTGAACCCCTCGTGTTGTTCAACGTTGCCTTCTTCTTCTTCGCTGCTATAAACCCTGGGACTGGTAAATTTGTCACAGATGAAGATGAAGAGTAGATGCTTGTTCTTCTTACAAATTTCATGAACAACTTGTAAAAGCCTGATACTTTTCTCTCTCTCTCTCTCTCTCTCTCTCTCTCTCTCTCATGCCTGTCGATTGCATCAATGAATTTTTCTTGACTCAAATGGGCTGAACCTACATTGCTTTAGAATAGAACGAACAAAAAAAATGTAAAATATGGCTACGGTAATGGCAAATGCACATTGTGGAAAGTAAATGAAAGGACACATCTCCAAAGAAATTGAACAATACGTAAAGAATTTCAATTCTTTTTTCCACTTGATCAAATCTAACAGAATCAAAAACAGGTAAAGAAAGCAGTTCTGTGTTGGGAATCCTGAGCAAAAAAAGAAAGGGGGTACTGAAATTCCTGGAATTTGCCACTTCAAAAGCCTATTAGCTTCTGCTGGTCGGTCATCAAAACTGATTTAATTTTTAAAGCCGACCATGCCTTCGTAACATGGGCACAGCATTTCGTCGGTTTAGCCGTGTGTTTGCATTTGTGACAGGGAGTACTTCTACTCTAACAAAACTGGGAGGAGGTCGACTCAGTTGGAAACTTCTTCAAGACCGGTCTCAATTTAGACATTAGTAGAATGATTCAGAAGGTCAATTCCTTAATTAGCCCAATCAAAACGGCTAATTTAATTTGATAGGGTCGAACCATGTGCTTGACGGCCTAACATGTGGATACACCCATGATTTAGACATAATTACTACTAATTAAATACTATACATTTTTTCTCTTTGGTACAAAAGGGAAAAGCATTAATAGTCAAATGTCTAAGGTCTTTATTCATTTCTTGCCCTCAATTTATGCTTAAGTGGCAATGAAATGGTTTTAATTTATTATCTAAAATTAAAGTTTAAACTGCCATGGTGCCTGCATTAATTAACTTCACAAAATAATTAACATTCAAAATTAATAAGCACAACATTATAAATATATATATATATATACTCATATAATTGGGAATGATGATTTTTAAACTTATTGTCCAACAAAAGAACATTACTCAAGTAAAGTTGTATTATCCACCTAAACACTTATTAGTGGTAATCAAGGATGGTAATGCATGCTGATGGAGGCTCCTCAAAAAGTCAAATGATTGGCAAACAACCAAACTTCTTTTAAATCAATATCCTCTCCTTCCCATGAATGCTACTAATCATTTCAAGTAAAATGCCCCCCAAGAAACAATTTGATGACTTGATGCTACTTGTTCCTCATTAACAACTAAAACAAGGACACGTGTAAATTGAAGATAATCCCAGCTGCCAACCCGACAATTTAACTTCTTAACACGGATATTAACCTCAATAATTAATCCTTATTAAGCTGCCTTGTGTCCGTTATATACCACGTCATCACCCAGAAAAGGACAGCCAGAAACCAAAACCCCAAAAAAGGTGATCACGAAGATTATTCTCCTTTTTCTACAAGGAGCCTGCCTTTGCCTAAGCCTTTGCCCCTTATCTAGAAACTGCTGCTGTTACAGGATCAATTCTTCTTCTTTGTTTTTTGGTTCCTTCTCTAACTCAGCCCCTGAAAATTGAGCCGTTAGCATCACCCCGGATCAGCGGGACACGTTTCTGACCCAACCAGTCAGCAGTTAACATCTCAATTAGAACTCGGGCTTTTTTAGCATCGTCACCGTCGTAGTCATAATCAGAGCCGTTGATTCTGTGGGAAGAAGGAAGAAGCAGTAATGGAGAAATCGGTTTTTGTTAAAGATGTTCAACAACTTAATGGAAATCTCCATCACTCTTTTTCTTCTGCTTCTCAAGGGCATGTAACTTACAGGTTTGTTCTTTTTTCTTTTGGGTGAATTTTGATGGGGTTTTTTTGTTGTGTATGTTTAAAATTTTGGATTTTGATTTCTGGGTTTTGTTTGTTATGGGTTGATTGATTCTGGATGTTGTTTTTTTGCTGATTTATGGAGGAAGTTGACTGTCTTGACTGTGTCTAATTGTGTTAAATAGTGTAAAGTTTCTGTTTTTATCTTTTCTCCATTGATTGTAAAGCAGGGGATAGATTTAGATTAATAAAGTGTTATTAAGTGTTAAATTGGAGGACAAGGCCGAGTTTTAAATTAGCTTTTGATTATAAGAGAATTTTTTATGAGAATTAAATTGATTGTTAATGGGACCACTTGGGGTGAAAGTGGTGAAAGAGAAATCTTTATAGATCACATGAACAAAAAAAAAAAAAAGGAACTACCCTGTTAGGCCATTACAATGCTTCTTTATCTTGGTCAAATTTGCCCAGTCACAGTCATTTTGGTGCAAAATCAGCTGCTTAACTATTACTATGGTGAATTCTAATATTGCTGCACTAGCAGCCTCCTTCATCAATGTTAAAAGTTATGGATTGGAGGGGTCCAGGGGTTGGGGTTTGTGAATGAGCTAGCATCTCTGATGTCAATGAAATGATTATCTATGTTATTTTGCATTTATGGTAACTTCAGTTATTCACATACTCTGGCTTGCTTGGTAATTGGTAGAGATAGTAATGAGACATCTGAAGATTCAATTTTTATGGGTTGCTGAGTTGAATTCGATTTCCTTACCTTCGGCAGTTACTACAAGTACTTAAATTTCTGTACTTCATCTGCTCTGTTTGACATAGATTAATAAAGGCAGGTGATGAACTCAGATGGGATTGTTGTTTTTGGTTTACTTTTAGTTGGTTGACAGATCAGGAACTTTTAGGACTGAGATAGTTTTACAGTTTCCTATTACATTGGCATTTGAAATTGGGATCTACAAATTCTTTCATGTGACAGCAGTACTAAAAGTCATAGCACTACCGTTTATATGTATTCAAGAATTGTTATTTTTAAAGTTCTTTATGAAATTGCGATGACTACAGAAAAAGAGTTTATAGGAATATTTTGATGCAATTATGATGCCTTCCTCAGTAAACCTTCTGATGTTGTCATATGTTGAAAAGAGAACACTTATTGAAATTCTAGTCTCCTTGTTTTCAGTAACAGATGGTCAATAACCCTCTGTAAGCGAACTATGGAATATATATGATATAGGATGATTGCAATGCCTCATGAGTTTCAAGCACTCTGCATCCTAGTGTAGTTGGATGTTTTTCTTGAAGTTACATTTCTGAAGATAAAATGGTGGAAAAAATTCTTTCTTGCAGCTGTGGTTCTTGTGGGTATGAGCTAAACCTAAGTTCCTCTAGTCGAAATACTGCAACGATTGGCTCTAAATATGGAAAATCTATAAAACGAGGGATTATATCATTCTTCACTATAGACGAGAGCAGATTTACACAAGTTGATGAGTTCCAATGCATTCCCTACTTTTTGAAGAACTCGTGGGGTTTGTTCCGCCAAAGAACCAAACTTCTTTGCCGCAAGTGTGGCAACCACATTGGAAATGCTTATGATGATAAAACTTCAGGCTACCCTGTTGTCTTAGATGGATCTGATTCATCATCTGGTAATGAAGTGTCTGGCCGTAGAAAATATGATGTTAGAATCCGTGCCCTACAGCCTTCGTCTGCTGAAGAACTCAGCACTCCGCTTTTTGTGTGACTTACTAGTGCTGTTTTCATTGTTTGTGGTCATCCAATTGCGTAATCAATGAGGATTATACTGACGGGGTTTGTGTGGGATTAGTATTGTCTATAGTTGTTTTGAATCCTTTCATTCTATGTTTTCTTTGTTGTTGTTTTTGTTAATGGTCCTCTACATATTTCATGGTAACTCATGTACATAGAAGTATCTAAAAGGAAAGTAGTGTGGAGTTTTGAAAGAGTTGAATGGGTTGAGCAAAGTAATGTTACTACCCAAATTTGAATGTAAACGTTCGGGTATATCTTTTTGAACTGAATTAAGTCAAGTGTTTTTTGGGCCATTGAATTGAATCATTGGAATTATTAGCTGTTCCTTTCTCAATGAAGCAAACTAACTTAGCTTCAGTCCTGTGGCTAGATAGACCTACTTGTCCAATATAGTGGGTGAGGGTGATTTGCTTTTCTCTCATATGAACTATTATCTGGCATATGTGTACATTTTCACAGCTAGTGTGCCTTGACCAAACAAAAATGACACAACCTTCACAATAATCTGCCTTTAAGTTTGGTTTCAGTTTCAAGTTTCCTCAGTCCATGAAACTCAGTCAAACCTGCAATAGTTTCATAAATGGTTATGGCTGGTTCCATTGTACCATGAAACTTTACATTTGTGAGAAGAAAATGGTTCAAACTGCAAAGTATGCAACAGAAATAGATTTCTATAACTCAAATATGAGTCATCTGCCAAATCAAACCAAACCAAAGCAGAGAACAGTAGGATTGTCGTTTCATTTATAAAGTGTAGAACAGTAATAATGGAAACTACTAAGTGCATGTTTGATCTAGCTTTTTTTTAACTTATCTATCTTTTAAAAGTAAAAGTCAGGTCAAACATGATCTTTTGATAAGTTTACTTTTTTTTTAAGAACAAAATTTTTTAAAAAAAGTTTAAAAAAAAGCTCCAAGGAGGAGTTTTTTTTTTTTCTCTTCTTTTAAAAATACAAGAAAATTTTTATTTTTGTTTTAAAAATATCTTCATTTGTTAAAAATAATTACAATATTACCTTATTAAAAAAAAATACTTTTCATGATAATTTTAACAAATATTATAACTTATAAAAAAAAATTTATCAAATTATTTTAGCTTAATTTTAAAAGTTAATATTTTTCATAAGAGCTTTATAATAGCTTTTAAATTAAAAAAAAAGTCAGGCCAAATGGACTTTAAGACAGATATCCAAATGAAAAACTACTATAACTTCGGAAGGAGATGTTTCTTATAATGCCCTGTCTCCCTATTCTGCTTGTTGTCTGAGGATTGTGTTTTAACATTTCATCATTTTATCAAATCTTGTTCAAAAAATTCAAATAAAAGTAATTTATATGTATTTTTTTAAAAAAAAGTTTATTTTCAAATAATTAACTAATAGAATATGGAAAAAATTGAAATTAATTTTATTAAAATATGAAAAGTTTTTCAAATGAATATAAAAAGGTTTATAATGAAATATAAAATGTTAGTTGGCAAAAAACAATTTCAAGTATTTATTCAAAAAAACAAAGTATTCAATACTTGAAATTTATTGTGCAGAAACCTCATTTTTCATGTTATATATATCAAATTATTGATTCATTTAATTTATAATGACAATTTTCAATTTCTAATATAGGTCTTGGATTATATATATACATATTACCTTATCATTACTGGCCACACTCTAATAATTATTGGAGCAAAGTTGATTAAGGATGTCATAGCTTAAATAAAGGAAATTAAAAAAATAAGAAGAACTTAAAATTATTAATAAAAAGAATAGGCGTTATACAATTGCAGGGAGAAGAAGAGAAAGGAAAAGGGTGTCAGCTAAGGGCAAAATGTTTGGCTTTGGTGGGCTGGAGAGAGGAGCTGCTTTGCAATGGTTGGGTAGTCGCCATTCTTACTCTTCACTATTCACTGTTTGGCAATTTAGAAATTTTATTCTAAATTTAGCAATTCCAAAATGGTGAAATCAAAACAAATATTTTGTTACCGAAATAATTGTTTTTTTTTTTGTTTTTTGGGCGGGATTTCAACTTCCGCTTGTGGCTATGGAGGTGAGTACAACAACAACAGAGCCGCTTCGTGTGGAGAAACACTGGGCGTTAATGGCACAAACATGGTGGTGGGATCATGTAAAGACCCATCAGTTAAGAGTAAATAGAAGAGTAAATTTAATTCAGCATATATTCATAGTTTGATAAAGTACAAATATTTAATAAGAATTGATTGATTGTTCCCGAAAGATACCGCACAAAGGATGCTGCCTTAGATAAAACTACTTCCTTAGATGAAGTTCATCATACTTATCAAAATTATCTTATACAAGAAAAGGATTAGATACATATCAATTAAAGAGATAATATGAAAGATAATATAGGATGGATAAAGTCCAGCCAGGAGCTTCTTGTAATTTTCATTACTTCCCTCAGGTTGGAGTGTGAAGAGTTGAAACACCTCACTTGCCAAGTAACTTATAAAAGTGGTCCCGTCCAAGTGCCTTAGTAAAAATATCTTTCAGTTGGAATTTTGAAGTGATGGATCGAGGAATCAAAGTTTGAGACTGAATATGTTAACGTATGAAATGACAGTCAATTTTTATGTGTTTCGTATGTTCATAAAATATTGAATTGACAGCTATACGAATGACAGCTTAATTATCACAAAAAAGTGACGTTGGATTAGAACAAGACACTTGTAGTTCTTGTAGTAACCTTACCAACCTAATAATCTCACTGGAGGTAATGGCCATGGCTTGATATTTCGCTTTTGCAAAGGAATGTGAGACAACTATCTGCTTCTTGGATCGCCATGAGAGCAGTGATGACCCAAGAAATATAATGTAGCTAGTAGTAGACTGAAAAGTGGTAGAACATCTTGTCCAATTTGCATCATAATATGCTCGAAGAGACAGTGAACTGTTAAAAGGTAACAGAAGTCCTTGACTTGGGGCATTCTTAAGATATCGAAGCACACGAAAAGCTGCATCTAAGTGTGATTATCGAGGGTTGTGCATGAATTGAAGAAAAGCTGCATCTAAGTGTGATTGCGGAGGATTGTGCATGAATTGACTTAATATGTGCATAACATAACTAATATCTGACCTTGTGATAATGAGATAAAGCAAGTGCCTAACAAGTCGTCGAAAGAGACCAGGATTAGTACAAGAAGGCCCAATATCTGACGCAACCTTGTGTTGTTGGTCCATTGGGAAAGGTGAAGGCTTGCTTCCTATCAAGCCACACTCAGACAAGATATCCAATGTATATTTGCGTTGGCTCAAAACTATACCAAAAGGGGAACGAGCAACTTCTATGCTCAAAAAATATTTCAATTTACCAAGGTCTTTATTTTGAAATTGTTTGTGTAGATATCGCTTTAATTTATATTACATCGTCCACATATATCAAAATAGTAATAAAGGATGTCCCTTGATGAAAACTATAAAAATGAACATTTTTTTGAAAATATTGGATTTTTTATTAAATACGTTGAACTAAATTTCTATTCTTAGGATTGTGATTAATCTCTACTTGTAGTTTGGTTACTTTAATTTCCTTTTACTCAATATTAATGGGTATTGTGTTATTTATTTCAAATCAATGGTTACTGTTTCTAATTGCTTAATCAACAATTAGATTGGGGTGGGTCTCTAAATGCAACTAGATAAAGGAAATTTAGAATAGACTAAGGATTTGAACAGCATGTGTTCACTTTACTTAGAGTATAGGTGATTTGATTAGTATTTAGGATAGAAATATATCTAAATAGCATGTGTAGCCAAGATTAGGGTATAAGCTTAATGAAGCTACCTTAATTAATCTACATAGACATATGGAAAATTAGTTAAAATAGATATGTTTATAACATCTCGACAGAGAATTGTAGATAAATTTCGACTCTAGGTTAACAACTAACCCATTGATATAAGGAGTGAAATTAAATCTAAATGAAAAGTAGAGTGCTTCCACAGTCTTAGGCTCCATTTTATTGAACTTCTAAAAATTCCTTAGCATTAATTCATTAGTTTAGCTTGTTGCTTTAATTTCAATTTTAATTAATTTTTAAAATTAAATTTACTAAAAAGATTAAGGTGCTAAATTTTAGTAATTAATAGGAGTTTAAATATAATTTTTTGTGGAGATGATACTTACTTACTATTATAATATTTATGTGACACGTACACTTACATGTGTCTAAAACCAATAAAACCAGCAAGACTTTGTGAAGGCTAAGATATCTAATAAGGCTATGCGTTGGAATATTCAACTCATATTTTGGTTTTTTGGAATGCATTGTTCAACTTGTATATATATACACGCTGCTAATGTCATCACTTCAAAAACCAAACATTTCTCTTTTTTACATGCTATCTTAAAAGCATATATCCCTGTCTTAATTACCTCCACTATGAAGTTTCCCACCAAGCCCAAACAAGCCGTATCCCTCTTGCTCATTTTCATGCTCGTCTTACCCCATGCCAGTGCCACCATTTTGAGCCCTGTCGGCCACGCACAGAAAAACTGTGATTTCCCTGCTATCTTTAACTTGGGTGACTCTAATTCGGACACTGGCGGATATGCTGCTTGCTTCGATCCTCCCACTTCTCCTTATGGAGACACCTACTTTCACATGCCTGCCCGCCGTTTCTCCGACGGCCGCCTCATGATTGATTTCATAGGTATCTATAACATCTTCAATAGTATTGTTAGTACAAGTGTCTGTACATGTAGTTCTGTGATATTAATAGTTCGTTTTATCATAGGCTTTCGCGTGATGGAACTTTTATGATATGCTTAATTCTGTTTATGTTTATTTTCACGTGTAGACTTCTGCGTATATTATCCATTTTTATACAAAAATGAAACTCCATTTTCTTAACTCAAAGAGAGAAACAAAAAAGAAGAGAGAGAGAGAGGGAGAGGCAAAAGCCAGATAGATAAAGTTAGTCTGGTACTGTACATGGTATGTAGCTAAAGTCCATGGTGGTCCGTTGAAAGTTTGACACTTGTAATAAATGTCATATTACTATGGGCAAATTTTTTCATGGTTAAAGGTTCTCTTGTTAATTACGGTTTGACTCTGCAACAAAAATTGTATTTGTATCAGCCGAGACTTTTGGTCTCCCATTTCTTCACGCATATCTTGATTCACTGGGGACAAATTTCTCCCGTGGTATAAACTTCGCCACGGCAGCATCAACAATCCGATTACCAGATAGGATTATACCTAATGGTGGATTCAGTCCGTTCTACTTGGACCTACAGTACTCACAATTCGTGCAATTTAAATCCAGATCACAACTGATTAGGGAACGAGGTGAGTGTTTATTTAAATACTGTATTTTCACACATTAATTTTTCCAATGGAAGTTGATTTCAATTGGTGTTATATATCAATATTTGCAGCAAGCTTTCATCGTTAAGTTTTTTTTTTATATATTTTGCATACGTAGGAGGGTTGTTTGCAAGTTTAATGCCCAAGGAAGAGTATTTTCCAAAAGCTTTGTACACTTTTGATATCGGACAAAATGATCTTGGTGAAGGGTTCTTTGCGAACTTGACAATAGAAGAAGTCAATGCTTCTGTTCCTGATATAGTCAACAAATTCTCAGCAAATATTAAGGTAATTCTATTGAGGCATTTGATTCATAATACTAGAAGTTTATCTTTTTTCCTCCCTAAAAATGAAATCTTTTGGGCCTAAAAGTTCTGGGTTGATTGTATGGAGTTCCAGCCTAGCACTGCAATGCAATTATGATCAAACCTGGAATTTCAGATGAATTTTAGCACTGGCACAGCATGGCTGGATTCTGGTCTTCATGTAGCAGCATAATAATGAGTGAGGTGTTGGTTTTTGTTTTGCAGAATATATACAGGTTAGGAGCTAGATCATTTTGGATTCACAACACGGGACCAATTGGTTGCCTGCCTTACATTCTGACGGCCTTTTCCTCAGCAGAAAAGGACTCTGTCGGTTGCTTAAAGCCTCACAATGAAGTTGCTCAGTATTTTAATCTCAAGTTAAAGGAGGCAGTAACTCAACTCAGAAATGAATTCCCTTCAGCTGCATTCACATATGTAGACATCTACTCCGTCAAGTACTCTCTCTTTGCTGAACCCCAAAAACACGGTATGCCTCTAGACTGCATAACATTTGCTGAACTTTTTCACACAGAAAATAAAGGATTGTAGCAAATAGGCCTTGTATCTGATTCTGGAATTACTTTCAGGATTTGAGCTTCCCCTTGTCACATGTTGTGGCTACGGAGGCCAGTACAACTTCAGCACTGAAGTTATATGTGGAGGAACAATTACAGTTAATGGCACCAAGATATTTGTGGGTTCATGTGAACGTCCATCAGTTCGAGTGGTTTGGGATGGAATTCACTACACTGAGGCAGCTAACAAGTTTGTTTTCGATCAAATTTCCACAGGATCGTTCTCAGATCCACCAATTCCCTTGAAACGGGCATGCCACAGGACTTCAAATTAACTTCTTGTTCAGCATAGACACATGAATAAAACAAAACCTAACTAGTTGTTATTGTATGTCTATTTCATGTAATAAGTGTCTATCTCAGTGCTGGTATATGTTGTTCTTATTGGCCAAAACTAAAAAAAAATTTGCATGGTCATAAATCTAGCAAGTTGCATCAGATTTTTATCATCAGTCCGGAGATTTATATACAAATCTGCTTCATTTCCTCGAAACATGATGGTCATATGGTCCCATACACAGAGAGGTAGCTTAAAAGTGACACAACATAAATGGAAACTGCAATATCACCATCCATTGAAAAACCAAACAAGGCTGCCGTTTTGAATATTTGCATCGCAGAAAGTTTAAATCCTTCTCTAAGGAACATCGAAGACACTATCCTGAACCCTGTGATTCTCGGATTAGGAACATTGTTACGCTATTTCATTTTTCCTTAAAATATTCATAGTTCATGTACTGGGTAGAGATATATTTCCCTTTTCCAAGATGAGTTCCAAATTGTTGCCCTGACTTGGCTCAAGTATCTCATCCAAGAGATTTAAGAATATAATTCAAACCTGTTGATATTTCAAGAGAAACAATGGAATTTTCCACCTCACCCTCTCGCTACTTAATAAATTCCATAAACTGCCCCCCCAATTATTTCCAGCACAGTTTCTCCGTTTGGCCATGGAGTTCCAGCTAACAACATCATATGCGTTTCTGTCACTTTGTTTGGCCTGTTTCTTTCATTTTCTTTGTTCCTGAACCCAGTTTTAGCTATTTAAGATTGTGATTTTCCAGCAACATTTAACTTTGGTGACTCAAATTCAGACACTGGTGGATTGTCAGCAGCTTATTTCCAAACCCCTCCACCCTATGGAGAGACCTCTTTCCGCATGCCTGCTGGAAGAAACTCGGATGGACGACTCACCATTGATTTCATTGGTATATGGTTTTCTTTCCGCTACTATACATGAAGTTTCTTCTATGACTTACATGGCTGCCATTATTTTAATTTTTTATTGGTATGTAATTGTCGTCAAAGGTGTTTAGCAGGCGTAAAATTTTGAAAGAGATTAGCGCCACAAGGTCGAATAACATGGTTTCCCACTGTTTGCATCATTGAAAAATAGTCGAAGACTAGTCCATTTGGATGATAAGTCACAAGATTGCGCAAAGCATGCATGTAATATGAAATTAAGAGGAAATTCAGTGCAACTACTGTTTGATGCTACAATTATCTATTCAACCATTGTGACTATTTTCCATATCCAGCCAAGTTTTGGACTCTTGTTTTGAAGCCCTGTTTCCAGTATGTACAGATGGTTTGGTAATGTGATTTTCAGCACAGAGTCTTGATTTGCCTTATCTCAGCCCATATCTGGATTCACTGGGCTCCAACTTAACTTCACCACGGTGCAAACTTTGCACTGTCAGCATCCACAATTACACCACAAGACAGAGGTCTAACAGAGGGGGAATTCAGTCCTTTCTACCTCGATATCCAATCCTGGCAGTTCATGCAATTCAAATCCAGATCACAAATGATTAGGGAAAAAGGCAACTAATAAGTTAATAACTCATACAAAATTCAAAGTGCCATTGATAATCTTCTGAATTGTATATCTTATCTTAGGTGGAGTGTTTATGGATTTAATGCCCAAAGAGGAGTATTTTTCCAAAGCTTTATACACGTTGGATATTGGTCAGAATGATCTCGGGGCAGGGTTCTCCGGTAACAAGTCTATAGAGGAAGTCACTGCATTTGTCCCTTTCATAATAAACAGATTTTTCATTACTATTAGGTAACGTTTGATACTTTACAATATAATGTGATTAGAGGTAATGTAATTACAGGTAATATGATTGTAGGGAAGATAACATTGCAGTGTTTGGTATATAAGTAATGTAATAATTAAAATGTAGAGAAGATAATATTACAGTGTTTGTTTTACAAGTACTTTACGAGATATGTAATGTTAATTTTCAAAACTATCCTTATATATTAAAATACAAGTTTAACATGTATTTTTTTTATTTTTAATTTTTATATAATATCATTTTTTAAATATATTTTTAATTAAATATATATTTTTTTTCATTTCTTATTACAAGTATATATTTTATTTTTATTTTTAATATAATTTCTTATATTGTATATTTTATTTTAAAATTTTTCTTTAAAAAATAATATTTTATTTTTATTTCTTAATACGTTTTATACATGTACATTAATGTGTTAGCTTTTTCTCTTGTAATCACTAGTAAATTGGCGACAAAATACCCATAATAAAAGAACAAAATCAATAGACGGCCAACAAAACCCACGAGACCCAAGGCCCTATCTCTTCCGTCTCTTTCTTGCAGCTGACGCTGCCGTTGCCTCTGCTACTGCTACTGCTACTACAGTAGCTACTACTAGCAGCCCTCAATGGCTTTGTAAGCCTAGCTTCACCAACGACCTTTCCCTCATTAACGACGTCGTTTCCTCCCTTCCCTGCGCCCTGAACGTAGAGGAAGAAGATGAAGATGAAGGTGAAGAAGAAAAACAACAACAGCAACAGAAGAATTACCATTCTTATGAGGTACTTGAGGAAGAAGAAGATGATGAGGAAGATTCTTATTCTGATGGAGAAAAGTATGACGAGAGACAAAAGAATAAGAAAATTAAGAAATAAAAATAAAAGAAGGAGGAGCGACTTTAGCGAAATGGAAAAGAAGTAGCAGACCCTAAACCCCAAAAACAATGATGAACTTGCTTCGGATTGTAAATAATTTTTTTAAAAAATGATGGGTAAAAATATCTTTAAAGATATTACAGAGTGCAATGTAATGTGATTATATTGATTTTGAACTGTAATCACATTACATTCATTGATTGTAATATAATTACATTATAATTTTATATTACAGTGATCTGTTACATAATAAACACTATAATATAATTTAATTAAATGTATTATAAGAAATGAGATTTTATATTCTTTGTACCAAACGTATCCTAAAATAATGTGCAATAACATTCTATGTTCACTTTGTGCCCAAGGATTTTTAGTATTTTTGTTGGATAGGATGGTCCAGCCAGGCCGAAGAAGCTCTGGGCCATTAGATCCTACACTGGGAGCTAAATGGGCTCTAGCCTTTGACACACTAGCACTTGAAAAAACAGATGAAATTCTGCAATGGCCCTGAAATTGTGCGCAGAATTTATACGGTTTGGGAGCTAGATCATTTTGGATCCACAATACAGGGCCAATTGGTTATCTTCCATACATTTTGGTCAATCTGCCTAGCAATGCAGCAGCTCAAATGGACAATGCCGGCTGTGCAAAATCTCACAATAATGTGGCTCATTATTTCAATCAGAAACTGAAGCAAGCTGTTGTTCAATTGAGAAACAACCTTCCATTAGCTGCAATCACTTGTGTTGACGTTTATTCAGTCAAGTATTCCCCCTTCAGCCACCCAAAGAAGCATGGTCCGTTAAAAGAAATTACTGTTATCGCTATAAATTCAAATAACAACTATTTAAATAAATTCTTTAGTTAACAATGCTTTTCTTGGAATAATTTCTCGGATTTGAGCATCCGCTGGTTGCCTGCTGCGGCTATGGGGGCAAGTACAACAACAGCAGCAGCGTTAGCTGTGGAGGATTTGCGGTGAATGGCACCCAACTGCCAGTTGGTTCGTGTGACCGCCCCTCGGTTCGAGTAAATTGGGATGGAATTCACTATACAGAGGCGGCAAACAAATTTGTTTTCGATCAAATCTCCACTGGAGCCTTCTAAAACCCACAACTTCCATTAAAAATGGCATGCCACCAGGCTTCAAAGGAATAATTGCTAGTACAATTTACGTAATGGATGGAGTTCACTACGCTATACATGAATAAACCAAAATCTAACTAGTTATTATTGTATATATGCATCAAGTGTCTACCTCACCGTTACTATATATATATGTTCTTATTGTTGGTTAAAAGCAGTTCAAATTTTCATAGTCATATCTATAACAGGTTATATCAGTCTTCAGAGCTATATAAAGCTGCTTCATTTGTCGAAACATTATGGTCCCATGCCCCGAGAGGCTGCATAATAGTGAGAAATAGAACATGGATAGATTTTGGAACCTGTCACCATCCAGGAAAAATCAAACAAGGCTGCCCTTTTGGAATTATGTATGTGTTAAATGTTATAGAAACTTCAAATCCCTTCTTTAACAATCATTTAAGACACTTTGCTGGATCATGTTATGCTCACATTCGGAACAGACCCTAAGGGGGAAACTGCTATCTGCCGACAAGAGTTTTCTTCAAAATATGCACATTTTCCCATAGGAGAGTCAAGAGTGTTGAATTCAGTGATATTATCCCCCTTTTCCAAGATGATTGAGGCTCAAAAAGAAGAGAAAACCTGAAAATGATGGGTATGTAATTTTCTTGGCTAGGATGGTCCAGACTCCAGCCATGCCGAACAGGTCCCAGCATTAAGAAATATTAGCAAACATCAGCACATAAAGATGAATAAATATTAGCAATGCTGAAAATCCTGCACTGAGGCAATGATTCAGAAATTCTACAGCTTGAGAGGTAGATCGTTTCAGATCCACAATTAAATACAAGGGCAATCTTGTCTTCCACCCACACATTTTGTTCGATCTGCCAAAGCAATGTTACTGTATCAGCTCAAAAGAACAATGCTGGCTGTCCAAAATCTCACGAGGGATGTGGCTCTTGAGTATATTAATCAAAAACTAAAACAAGATGTTCTTCAATTGTGAAAGAACCTTTCATGGTTAAGTTAATATATTTTAATCCGTTTAAGAACGGAATCATTGACATTAGAGCTCAACAATCTTCTAACTTTAAGACATGTGATTGCTTTAATCTGAAATAATAATAACCCGTGTCGGTACAATCATATGATATATAGCTGACAGTCAATAATGCTTTCATAGAATTTCTAGGATTTGACCTACCATTGGCTGTAGAGGCAAGTACAACTACAGCAGCAGGTTTAGCAGTGGAGTGATGGCTGTGAACGGCAATCCAACTATCAGTTCCTGCGTGGAACCGCCCTACCACCAGTTGCAGTAAATTGGGAGGTTGGGATGGAAATTCACCTTGTACAGGAGGCAGCAGACAAGGTTTTTTTCAATCATATCTCGACTGGGACCGTCTTTAGATCCACAAGTTCTATTAAAATTGACTTGTCAGAGGATAGCGGTGAGCAAAATACCACCTCATCAATGGCCAATCAAATTGAATACGATTTGAGGAAAATGATTTAATTTAATTAATTTATTAAGTTTATTGATTTAAAAAATTTAATTCAATTAATTTATTTAATCAGTTTTTGATTTTTAATTTTTAGGTTGAATAGATTAAAAAACAAAACTAATATTATATATATTAATATATAAAATATATTATTATTTTAAATTTATATAAAATATATATTTTTATTATTAATTTATATTTTATATTTTATAATTATGAATGAAGTTTATAAATTATAATATTATAATTTATGAAAAAAAAGGATACAATTGTGATAGTTTAATTCAAAATCAAACTCATTAAATTAATTCGGTCGATTTAATTTTTTTATAATTAATTAAAAAGATTTAATAAAACCGTCCAATTATTCACTCTTACCGAAAGACTTCAAATAATAAATTAGCATATATAACAGATGCAACTGCAACTTGAATTTTGAATATATTTATCAGCAACCTTGCTGGCATTGGAATTAGCATTTTTGAAAAATTGTTAAATTCCCCTTTAATCAAATCAGGTCCAGTCGGTCCAATAATCAAGTTTGGGCCTCTTGATCGAGTAGTTTATTCTTCATCCACAGCCTCAAATGATAGGCTAATTAGTATTAGCAAAATGATATGCTTATCATGATTTATAGGTGCATGCTACCTATAGAAATGTGTGGTCCAATCCAACATACTTAGCATTAAACTAAGGCTTAATTAAATCGGACGTAATAACATCAAATCATATTGATTATAGGCTTTATTATAGCCTTTGTAGCATAGCCTTTTAGTTTGGAGGCAATTAATTAATATTTTTGTTGATGTAAATTATTGTTTGCTTTTAATTTCTTAAACCTAGCATGGAATGGTCCTAAACCTATAATAAGAAAAAAAAATTATTCTTATATGATTAGATAGAATATATAGTATTTCTTATCAAATCTCAATCAGAGCATAAATGATTTTCAGATCCCTCAGTTTCATTTACTGAAATTTGCATGTCACGTGGATTCACAACAGTAGCCATATACATGAAAATGCATGCCTTCATATTATCTTCATGATTTAATGTTCTCATTTATTGTATAACTTACCCTTTGTTCCCTGAAAAACTAGGACATGAATAAATTGAACTACCAATTATTTATACATAAAAAATTAATGAACTTTTATGTATCTTTGTAACGAGTCGAATTTAAGTGTCAACGGTTCAATAAATGCTCAGTCAATCGTTATTATTGGACCGACTAGACCTGATTAAAGGGGAATGCAACAATTTTTTCACTTTGATCAGCACCAATTATAATGATTGGGGTCCTAATGCATTCCCCTTTACTCAATTCCAGTTGATTCAATAATAACAACTTGAATCTAAATTGTTACTTTTCTCTTTAAATTCAAATTATGTGTAGTAATTGACTTAGATACAATCATATTCACGTTTATTATAAAATCAGATATTATAATTTTTTCTGACGTAAATTAAATATACGTTCATATATATATTAATATATATGACATTATAAAAGATAAAAAAAAGATGGGATCAACTCCAGTAATCCAGTTGTTGTCTGCCCTGGTATATTACGATACTGCTTCAAATTTTCTCCTTCCAGAGTTTCAAGAAAAGTGGTGATTCTACTGACTTTCTGATGGAAAATACTCGAATAGCTAGGCTAACCAAAGTCTAACATTGGAACTGGAAATTTGAACAGAGGGGAGGAAAAGAAGATGGATGAATAAGGACATCCTCCAAAGACACTCCAAATCAAAGTTGTCATTCTGTCACGGTGGCACAGTGTATGTGGATAAGTTGGAGAGAAGTGTTGAGTCAAACAATTATGTAGTCTTGTCTAGTTTGTTATATGTCCAGTTCCTGTCTCTCTGCTCAGCCACATGGGTGGAAAGGAAACCATAGAAGGAAGTTTTCATTGCTTTTTGCCTCTCCATCTCACATACCGAAAAAAGAGAAAGCTCGTGCATGTGGAAGAGCCGTAGAGGTGCACAGCTCATAGAATAGGGACTCATTTTCATCGCCCATCACGGATTGATCAAGCTTATGTTAGTGGGTTACATTGAATAAGGTTACCCTGCAAGCCCTACTTTTCCATAATCAATTGTAATATATACATAGTCCTATAACAATAGGCTTCAATTTTCCATTTATAATTGTCCTAGCTCTTAGATATATGAGACCATATAACACTATTAGCCTTGTTCACTTTGACTTATTTTTTCCCCTGAACTAGGCACTGCTTTAGGGAGAGCTGGGGCACCAAGAAAAAACCACTTTAGACACACTGATTGAGATGCTTAGCTTGCTTGATAGAGATTGCCAAGCCTTTTATTTTGTCAATCTTCATGCCTAAAAGTGAATTTTTTGTAATTGTTCATAACTGATCTTATCCCTTAAAAGGAAATATAGTACTCCAACCAAAGTTTTAGTTGGTCTTCATCAAAATAATTGGAATGAAAAGTTAACTTGTAGCACAAACAATTTTGGTACTGTACCACAAGGACATATAGGATATGGCTCCTTGATTTTTGAAACCTTTTTCAAAAGCATGTTAAATCAACAGAGCCTCATCTCGTCGAGGTGCAAAGCAAAACTTGATATATCATATATGTATATGGCCCCATGGAAATTGAGATTTTCTAGAACCATTTCCCTCCTTTTTCTTCTACTTTTCCACTGTATGATTTTGAAAAAGTCATATGAAGAGAAAAAAAAAAGTTGCTCCGAGGCAAAGAAAGATATTGTAATGTGGACCGTCGCAGCTTGAAATGCGAAAGGGGCTGTGAAGAAAAGGAGAGGAAATTGAGTAAAGTTTGGGACGAGGCCTACCAAGGTGCCTAGAGTCTTGAATGCTATATAATAATTTATGAATACTTTGGTTACATTGGATAGAAATATCAGTCTTTATGAGGTGTGACAAAACAATGTGCCTCTTAAAGTTTGTTTGACTTGAGCGAGAGCTTTGCAAAAGCAAGGCCAAGCCCCCTTTATCTTAGAACCAAAGAAACTAAAGCTGTTGCCCTTTTATTGTTCTGACTAAGTTCTGTGTTTGGGGTTCGGTGGATGGAACGATTTGGGGTCGAGGGGGTCCTCCCCCCCTCACCAACTTTCAACCACTCCCCGCAATGTCTCAACCCCCTAGCCCTCTTCGCCCTCAACCCAAAGGAAAATAAAGGAAAATGATGGTCATCCATTGTTGAAATGGCTCCAGGGAAAAAAGTCTAACATATGGAGTTGCTACTAATTTTCCCTCCAAATGAACACATAACTACTTTTTGGGGACAAATGTCAGAAAATTATAAGAAATTGGTTTCAATATATCAAAGTTGCCCGGTGTTCTTTTTGTTATTTTAGGATTGGAAAATTCTTGTTTTCAAAGTCTTCTGTCAGCTAACGGGAATTTTATGCAGAGCAGTAAGAATTCTCTTCTATATCTGTCAACATGCCCATTTGGTACTTTCAAATCTCTTACTAGTACTATTCAGCTTGAAAAAAGACTCTTCCAGTCCTCCTTTGACAGTGGCAACTGGTGGAGGAACAGTTAATTTTAACTATTTCCAAATGAAGTTTGAGAAATGCTTTCTTATAGCAACTGATGAATAAATATACATTCTAGTGACATATTCCTTTTGAAAGGAAATACAGCCATGATCTTTTGATCATCGTCTTGAGCTACTGTAGGCAGAGGTGGTGAAGATTTATGTCTTGTCATTTTCGTCCACTCCATTTGAGGCTTTTCTTAACATCCATTGTGGTCCTAAGGGTGCAATGGTCCCATTTCTAGAGAGTTAGAACTTGGGACAAGTTGCCCTAGTGAAGGGCCGTCCTCACTGAACAGACAAGGGGACTGCTGGGTTACTTTGCACACGCTCAAGGACTGGCACGTGGGGCGGAAATCTCCAAAGAGCAATGATGAAAATTTTTAAGTCTATGAAACGTGTTATGGACAATAGAGGGTTTGATGACTCTCTAGAATATTAATTAGTTGGAGATTAGAAGGAACAAGATTCTCTCCCACCAAGACAACAATAAGACAAGTTGAAGCATTATATTTTGGAGGGGATGTAGCCCTTGGGCCCTTTTGAAATTATGCCCCCAATGTTCCTCACTTTGTGCACAGAACATGGGGTTTTTGCTTTTGCACTTCAAATATCAGTATGCAGAGAAAATATACAAACATTTCTTTTGTATTAGGAATGTGCCCTTCTCTAGGGCAATCTGAAACCAGGGGCACATTGTAACAATCCTTTTACAGCTTGTTCTGTTTTTTTATCAGACTCAAGAATAGAATAACAAGAAGAAGCCAATGAACTTTAAACCAAAGCACTTTTAGGTGATAAAGTATATTTTGACTCTACCATCTCAATTATATAGAACTTTACAGTCACAATGAGAGCCCCAGCACACAAAATGGTATGGTGGAGGAAAAGCTTAGTGTCCCTTTCTATACAAAAACTCTTTATTCTTTGGTCCTCTTTGTCAGAGTCCTTATCCAGCCCTTCCTCATCACCTTGACTCCCTCTACCTTGCTGCCCACGTGGCACACATTGCCCTTGCTGGACCTCTTCCACCTGATGAGCTGGAACAAGTGGCCAATCCTCTTTCGCCACCTAAGCGAGGCACGCGGTTTCGCATGCTCTACCACACTCTTATTGGTCTCCTTCTGCTCCTTGGTGATCTCCTTGGTCATGGTCGGGTTCCAGGACACGCTGCAATGCTCAAGTGAGACCTTAGAAACTGTGCCCTTTTCCCATGAAGCAACACCATTATCTTCAAACTTGATTGAGATAAATGAGTCTGCAAAAGTAAAATTTGGAGCGTGAAGAAGGGTTCAAAGGGAAAAGTACTAAAGAAAATGGAAGGGGAAAAAAAATAAAAGCTAGGGAAAAGTAACAACTTTAATTCTATGTGGTAAAGTATATGTATGGTAGTACATCAGGAAATTTGTAGCTACTTAGGTACATTAGTAGTAAGTGCATAACTAAAGCAATGTCCAACGTATAGCCTCAAAAAAGAAAATGTGAAAGGAAAGCCATCTTTACCAAAATTTTATATGCTGAGGACATGATTAGCAAGAATTGACATGAAAGGGGTCCCTCAGTAGATTCAGATTAGATGAATTTGTATGATCTTTGTTGTCTTTATTATTTTTGTTACTACTAGGAAGCTGAATGATTTGTATGATCCAACAACTAAATGGTAATGTTGTTTAGATTACATCTGGAATGATACAGGGAAGTTCTGAAGTTTTCTGTTTGCATTACCTACCAAGTTCTGTAGATTTCAAAGATACAGGTCAGAGACAAAAGCCAACTATACATAAATTATCTGCAGAGTCGCATGGACTTTAAAATGCGTTCAAAAAATCATAGTATTTCGCAAGACATTCTTGCCAAACATATCTTTCAATTAATTTAAAAATTTTTCATGATATTCCCAAGTTCAAAAAAAAAACTCATTTTCATGTTGAATAACTGCAATTTACTATATATTTTATAGAAGGGGAAAAAAAGGAAAGGAAACAGAAGAAAACAGAAAAGGAT
The DNA here is from genome assembly GCF_000208745.1 of Theobroma cacao. Classification (NCBI taxonomy): domain Eukaryota; kingdom Viridiplantae; phylum Streptophyta; class Magnoliopsida; order Malvales; family Malvaceae; genus Theobroma; species Theobroma cacao. Next base: position 6,460,174 of record NC_030857.1, on the reverse strand, counting down.
TCTTCATTTCCAGTTTTGCCATACTTTGACCACACTTTTGTCATTACACAAACAATAATTTTGCACATACAGACACACATGCATTCATGTGATGCATATCTTTCTCATGTTATGTTTGATTTAATTGTTTTTCCTTCTCTTCTGCTGATGGAAATTCAAGAACACATCAACAACAGAGAAAAAAAAACTGTCCCGCATGAACAATCCTGAACAAGTAAAAAAAATAACAAATTAAAAGGGTACCTTCTTGACTGGTGGAAGCATCATGGTCACCGGAATTTTCAGATTTCCAATGCTTGAACTCAAGACGGTTGAGAAGTACAGAGCCTAAAGCAAAGATCTTGGGGAGCTTGGTGGGAGGTTTCTTGTGTGAAAGACCTTGAATTCTATGGTTGCCTCTGCTGGATGAGGAAGAGCGTTGGCCTTGCTTTGAAGCCAAGATAAGAAGCCTCTCATTTAAGCACAAAGGGCAAACCCCAACAACAACTTCTTTGGGATGGAAATAGCAGCATGAGTTGTCTTCCCTATAGCCATTCATGATATATGGGTAGTGTAAAGAAGGGAGAGCAAAGAGAAGAATGTGAAGCCTTTTAAGAAAGAGAAATTAAAAAGGAGTTGGGTTGTTGCTGATAGCTTATATTGTGGAGAATGTAAGTAAGATCATCATGAGATTGGTCCCACCAACATATCAGTTTGGACAATATAATAGGTGGGTAGTGGGCAGTGGGCAGTGGGCAATGCTCTTTCTGGATAGCCATCCATCTAGGGTCATTGAACTACTTTGAAGGCACTTTTTTTAACCACCTACATTTACTTTGAAAATTGCTTACCATCATTTTGGTTTCCTTCTCAATATTTTCAATTAAGACCCATTCTTCTGCTAGCCAAAAGCAAATGAGAACAACCCAGAATGGAAACAGAGAAAACAGAAAGATCTTATGAATGATCTCTTACTCAAAAGAAAAGAGTTTGTATTTTCCTTTTCCAAATGAAAAATTATATATATATATAGGAGAAATCTTGACTTGGTCTAAAGAATAGACAAAAATGGGGTTCTGGGTCAAGTTTCTTTGGTTCTTACAATAATTTCCAAGTATTATTATTATTATTTTCTTTAATTTGATGGTGAGATTGCCATTCATAATATGTCGATTTTTTTGGTGAGATTTCCACAATTTGATTGATTTAGTAGCTGGCTTGCTAGTTTTAGACATTGGGGGTGGAATGCTATGATATGCAAACCCAAACCCCAAGTCAGCAGAAGAACAGGTCGTGCTTGGGTTGTGTTTGTGGGATTGAGTCAAATATTGAGACTCCCAATTGATTTTTGAGGCCATCTAAAGGCACAAGATGTAGGGAATTGGAGTAACCCGAGACACCTGAGAGTGGGAAAGCACCTATTTCCTAGTCTTTGGCATGAATCTTCTCAACCTGGGGTTCCCCAAAGTATTACCACTGTATTATGAAAGCCCATGCATTAATTGGAAATTGCACTATGAATCTCTGCTCTTTCAACATCCGTGTTAGAACCCCTTTACATTTTAGGTTCTTCCAACTCCATTGTAGTCAGCTTTATGTAACTTGCAATGAAAACTTGTATCAATTCTCCTTGTATGCTTTTTTACTTGTGTTTTTTCATTTGAAAAACTGTGATTCACATAATGTTGCCACTAGTGCAAGCATTCCCTCTTGGACATATATATATTTTTCTGTGCTCGTGCATATGTACGTGTGTAAAGGGAATTGAAAAAAAGAGAAATATATATATATATATATTTTTTAAATAAAGGGGAAAAAAAAAAGAGTGCTTTGAATTAGAAGTGTCCACGAAACACATTGTATTGTAAAAGGCTTAAAAAAGTGGAGGGGGAAACAATCAAAGTAATAGTCACATGGGGAGAACAAGGGGCTGTTTCCATTTCGGTTGGCTTGGAGTCAAGTTTCACATCATCATCATGGACCAAATTTTAGATATGGGATTGTGGGTCTCCTTCCCTCCCCCTCCCCACTTTGATGTGCTTCTTCCCGTAGTCTTCTCCCCCCAACAGCGCTACACTTGTTCGACCTTTTTCTTTTCTTTTAGCAAAGTAGAAAACCTATTTTCTTGTAAACTCCACCACCCTTCCATTCTAAAGATTTGACCTTTATGTCTTGTTCAATAATAATTCCTCTCTTTTCTTTTTCTCTACCCTAATAAAAGTCCAAGTATATATATTTCTTTTGATGGACATTATGGTTCAAGACCTAGCAATTCAAAGGTTGCGGGTATTGACTCCTCTAATGAGATATATGGACCGGAAATTAAGATGTCACCTTCCTTGAAGCCCCAAATCACTCCTTTTTTTATTTTTTTCTTTTAAATATTTCCAATTCTTCACCTGTTCAACCAAAATCCACTTGGCATGCTTCTGAGTAAGTCAAATAGATGAGATGGGTTAATCATGCACAGTGTGGTGTGCATTTTGGGGTGCCCCCAATAAGGTGCACAAACCAAACCCATTCCTCCTCAACTAAGCAAAATCTATTCTTCATTATTACAGCACATGATTACAGTTGCAGTTATCATCAACTAAGAATTCCATCATTTAGATCACTAGATCTCTTAATGCACCCCACAGCATCAGAATGCAATCCAAAGAATAGAGTAATACTAAATCTTTCTTTCATGAGGGTCGCCATTGCTTTCTTTTTCCTTTTCTTGCTATGGTCATCCTCTTTCATCCCTTAAACTTGAGCAAAGTTCCTCTACCACCATATCATGAAGACAATCGAGTTGAATGAAAAGTTTTCAGCTTTTGCAACTCACGTCTTTTTCTCCTTTGGAATTGAGCAAGCTGGCCTAAGCCTTGACATATAGGCCCTAGCCTCCCACTGACTTTTGGCTACTTAGGTCCATCTTCATTGAAACGAGGAACACGTTCAAACACCTCAGCCTAGAAAGTTTGGCAAGTGCTAATTACAAATCTTGAGGCCCAAGGGCTGCCGAGTTTTCCAAACTATTTAATCAACTCTTCGTCGTACCAATTTCACGAATGGATCAAGGCAAAGATAAACAACAAAACCTTTTGGGTTTGCTTTAAGCACAGACAAGTACATGTGGAACCCAAGGAAAGAGATTTGCATCTAACAACCCTGTTTGAAGACAGGCAAAAAGCAGTGTTTTTCTGTAGTTTCTTGAGCATAAAACATGAATTGCAATGATAAAGCTAAAAGAAAGAATATATAGTTAAACACAAGACAAGGAATGTGTAAATGTAGGATTGATCATATTATCTCACACTAGTCTTCCATTCTTCAAGATTGGCAAAGTCACCAGTAGAAGCTTAAGTCCTCTTGAAACTATGACGTATATAACTTAGCCAGGTCTTCAGAGAAAGCTTTTCTAATGGCCTCTCTCTTGATCTTGAGAGCTGCAGTGACAAGGCCAGATTCTGGAGTCCAAGGAGTAGAAAGCAATTTGATTTTTGCAGGAATCTCAAACTTCTCCAAACGTGACTTCTTGGCAATCTGCGAATAGAGGTAGTGGGAAGGGAAGGGTAGGGGTGGTTGCAGGGGTAAAAAAGAATCAGTGAAAAAGTAAATCACATTATTAGGAGCCTTGGATTCTTGTGGCTGTTCACTACTTTCTCCATCAAATGCACCCAAAGAGTAGGGTTCAAAGAAAAAGGAATACAATATCTCTGTTTTATACATGAAAGTACAGGCAAATTTAAAGCTTTCTTTACCAGCTACCTCATAGCTAAACCAGCACAGGAAAAACAATACTTAAAATCCCATCGTATAACAAATTATGTAAAGTACTTTAGGTAGATAAAATGTATTAACATAAATGAGTGATCCTAAAGAAATGGTTTAATGTAAATGTCACCAACCTATAAGTTCTCCAAGCTTAAAGAATTTGTCGCAAAATGTATAAAGCAAAGAGTGACCATAACATGCATATCCAGGCACCCTCTTCAAAGCTTAAATCTTTCTCTTTTCAAATGTTTAGCATAAATTTGAACATTTAACATCAGGATAAATTTTAAATCACTGGAATTTTATTCTAGAGAGTAGAGGCATACCTGAACGAGAGACGAATGTACTTCCTTGACAGTTTCTTCCTTCTCACACAAGTCTGCAAAATCAGTGAAAGCAACTCCTTGCTTTGAAGCCCAATCTTCCACTGCATGCTGAGAAGCCACCACAAGAGCCACGCAATAACTATGAAATGGATCAGCATGCAACATAATATTGTCGACATAGGTACTGATGATGAGAGCAGCCTCAACCTGTAAAAGAAATATTAGTTACCACGGAACATCTGGTGAACATCTTTGTTTGACTAGGAACATCCATTCATACCTTTCCTAAAGAGACATATTCCCCGTGCTGAAGTTTGACTATGTCCTTTTTACGGTCAATTATCTCAAGGCAACCATCAGCATGGAACTGTCCTATATCACCAGTATAGAACCACCTCATTCCTCTCTCATCAACCTTTTCCACACCAAAAGATTAAAATAGTCAGTTTACTAAGAGATAGAGAGAAGAAAGAGAGAATCGATTGTAGGTAATCTTAAAAATAAGAAAGAATAGAAAAGGAATGCAGAGACTGAGTTTGAAAACCTACCTTGTACACTTCTTTTGTTTTTTCTTCCATTTTGAAGTATCCAAGTGTTACACTTGGACCACCGACCACTATTTCTCCACGAGGCATTGGTGAATCACTAGTTAAATATCCACCTTCAGGCCAATCTATTAACTGAAATAAACAAAATGTAGTGCAATATTATTAAAGTCAGGATTGCATCACGCAACTGGAATAAGTAATCACATTCACATGAAATGACCAGAGCAATAATCTCACAACATAATCTTACAGAAAGTGAAGAGCAAGAGAAAATGAAACTTTGAGAGCACATAGGTTCAGAGACACACATCTGCAAACACACACGCATAGATGCCAAGTATTCAACAGGAAACATAGCTCAGATAAGCATTGCTTTTAGGCTACAGATTTACCACTGGGCGTGTATAATACCAAAAGCAAAGTGATGCAGGGCAAGAACATTCACATTGTAAAATTATACTATAAGAGACTTATTGCTTACCACGGCCAATAATATCAACAACAACTACCATAGAGGTCCACTCTCGAAGCTTGCAGTTTCAACCAGTATAAAGGGATTCCAGATTGTCATGGATTTGTATACTTAGAGCAAATAAATAACCTACTGTATTGATTTGAAAGGGAAAGATGCAAAATTTAACCAGCAGATAGTGAAGAAAAGCAAATACATTAAAAAGAGTCCCTCAGAATATCAAAAGCAATGCACATGAACTAGTAAAAAGTCATCCATTCAAACTGGTAAAAATAATCATAATCGTATCTTACCTTAACAAAAGAGCAAGGAAGTGGTGAACCAACACGTCCAACAGATGTATCATCAACCTCAGAGAAGGTGGCACCAGCACAAGTCTCAGTCAGGCCATACCCTTGGCCAATTGGAGCACTGGGAAAGGAAATCCAATGAGAGTCTGATACTTAGAAAATAAAATAAAACTGTATGAAAAAGATAATTCTTAATGTCCGTGCTGATGATAGCATCTCCACGGTGATCACATACCAATCTGTATTTTATATTTAGTTTGAGAACCCATTTTGTCATCCCAAGGATTTTTGGTTGTTGTTATAACATATAAGCTACTTGTAGTTCTATTCAAATTTACCATCTAAGGTAATAGACCTGCCATCCAAAGAATCTTCATGCATTCCTGTTTTCTTTAATTCACAGGCATCACTTTGATGACTTGGTTTCTTAAGATGCTTTCATTTGACAAAAAAAAAAAAAAGAATTGAATGACATTTAAACTTTTCAAAGACATATCCTGTACAATATTACTGTTCGTTAAAGCTATCAGAACTGGTCCAAATGGTTGAGGAACATAACATGACATCATCTCATACAGTTAGAGAAGCTTGTTTCTAATAATTGCCAACGTCAATAAATGTGCCATGTGAATTAGCAATAATGAACCATTCTTCACCTGATTACTTTAGGTAGAACTACACTTGAACTAAATGCACTGAGCTGAAGTTAAATTCAAGTCAGATGATTCAAGAGAAGTAACTCCTGTTGCTTGAATTGTCAAGTTATTTTAAATCAAAAAACCATCCGGAGATATAAAAGCACATCTTCCGTATATCCATTCAAAGCATTTTTTATGTCCACTATTTTCTATATCAGCTTTAATTACGGAAGTAATAGAAATTTAACCTAGAAACTGATTTAGACAATTTGAGCACTACATCTCAGACCAGCTAGCAGCTTGAGAAGCAGATTTACACACATAATTGGGCCTCTGAGAGGCTTAGCCATAAAAAAATGGTCTAAAAGAACCCTTAGGCTTCTTTTTTAAATAAATGGTTTATTCTACTCTGCTCTTTAATTATATATTGGTACTTCAGGTGTTAAACCCTCATGAATTAAGATGAAAAGCAGAAAAAATCAACAAAAAGCTCAAAATCTAGATGAAGCAACTTCTGTTGGGCAAGATGTTAAGTGTTGTTTGATAACCATTGGATATATCCATTTCAATGACTTTGGTAGCTTATTTTGGAAACCACTTATTAGAAAATTTTCAATGAAAAAATGTCGAAAAATGTTAAGTAGTTAAAACCTACTCATTGCATTCAGCCAATGTTATTTAAGATTTCTTTTTTCCTTTTTATCATTTGACTAAATAACCCCAATATTGTAATTCGAATTACGTCAGTCATTTTCTTTCAAACTCTTATTAGATGTGAAATCTCTATAAAATCATACGTATTTTACAAATCATCACATAAAATTTTAAAATTATCAACAATACTTTAATTAAAATTTAGAAGAACATTTGTTTTAGAACTAAAGAAATGTGCTTGTGTTTTTAGTGTGAGCATGTGTGTCTAAGTATGAAAGAGCAGCACCAGAGGATAAATAAGTATAATACTAAAAAAATACTAACCCAAGACAGATGTTGATAAATCTCTGAGTATCTGCAGATAGAGGAGCACCACCAGATAGTAAAAATCGAATGCGACCACCTAGAATTGCTCGGACCTTTTTGAAGACAAGAAAGTTCCACAATAGCTTTTCCAGGCCCCAAGCACCAGCCCAACTACCGTTTATTGCAGATAATCTACGGGCATAAGCCAAGTCAAACAATTTCTTGGATAGTCCACCCTTTGCATCTACCTAAAGTGCAAGATTCAATAATGATTGAAATGAGCTTAGTTTCACAATATTATATATATAAAGAGAAGAAGTCATATTTTCGTAGAAATGAAAATTTCTAACCTTCTTCCGCACTCCCTCTCGAACACGATCAAGAATTGCTGGGACAGCAGCCATCACAGTTGGACTCAACACAGTGGCATCCCCCTTTGTTCCAGCTTTTATCTTGCTAGATGTGTCGGTGAGAGTCAAAGGGGCTCCATATCCTATGACACCTCCAACAGCAGGAATTAAATTCTACAATTGCAAAAGGAAAGTTAAATATGTTTAAACACACTGCAGGTAAACAAATTTAGGATATAAATAGAGATTGAAACCAAGTCGCCATTAATCTATCTTGTCATGCAATCTAAGACAACAAACATACCTCAGCTGCTAATTCAAGAATATGAGCAAGGGGTAAATATGCAAGATAAACATCCTTGCTTCCAAGTCCAGGAACAATTGTCATGACTGCAGAAACAGTAGCTAGTACATTGCCATGTGTCATCATCACACCCTGCACAAATTTGACATATTCGAAGTGGCTTAACAATATGGAAACCTAAACTTCTAAGATAACCATTTTGAAAAATCTCAAAGATAGCATCATGCTTACACCAGTTCACTAACCATAAGCATATTTTTGCCTACAAAATTATAAGAGAACAGAAGAACCAGAAGCCAAAATAGACACTTCTAACCTTAGGCAATCCAGTACTTCCACTAGTATACATTATAACTGCAACATCAGCTGAAAGAGGTAAATCAGCAACAACTGGATTTTCACAGCCCATTCTCTCCACGTCAGCAAAAGAAGTGATCGTCCATCTACCACTTGCACTAGTTGGAATCTCATCATCCATACAGATCACACGTTTGACAGTGTCAAGTTGCCCACTAATGTTGACAAGCTTTTTTAGTTCTTTGTTTGCGCAAATCACCGTGGTAACGTCAGTCTAGAAGAGCGAAGATTGTATAAATAAATAAACAAATATAAAGTAACCAATGCGGACAACCATAAAAATCTTCACTAGACACTTCACACAGTGAATCACCACTTTTTCCACTCAGTTGCATATTACAAATTGCAGGGAATACTTTTGTAATGAGTATTACTGGTACCTCACTAACCTTGAGAGGAATCGATAACCAACACGACACCTTAAACTATAAATATCAATTCTAACAACTTAATGATATGATATAAATTGAAGATGAGAAAAAATAATTACATGAATAAAAAGCAACTTAGCAAATAATGTTGAACTGTTAATCAAGCTGCAGACCCTTAACAATGTATCTAAACATGTAAGAAATAGGAAGTCATAATTCACCAATGCGGCAAGCAAATTAATGACAGACATAGTTTCTAAAGGACTGGCCAAAAAGATTAGTACAAGCAACAGTTAACTACTTTGCACATAATAATATTAGTTTTGTTACTATATACATCTATAAAAACATAACTTTTATTGGACTAGAACTGATAACCAAGGAAGAAGCACATTTATGTAAATACAATTATGTGCATGGAACCATGCACATCAGCACATCCACAGGCATACACAAAAGGAGGGAGGGAGGGAGGGAGAAAGAGAGAAGACCTCATTTAATGAATGACATAAAGCCTCTTCCCCTAAAGATGCATATATTGTCACCACAGTGACGTTGCGCCTAAAGCATGCCTGAAAAAAGAACATATATCAGTTATGATCACTAATCCGTGGAGGGCAAAGAAGGACCTGGCATATTTACATCTCAGATAAACTTAAAAATAACAAAAGACAAATTCAGAAGATATAAGTAAGACCTGCAGTGCAATGAACCATTCTTCTCTTGTATCAGCGAAGATTGCCACACGTTCTTCCTTTTTATGACCGAGTTGAACTAATCCAGAAGCAAAGTTGCACACAGCTTCAAATGCTTTCCCATATGTCAACCATTCATAGTCTCCCAAATGAACCTTCTCAAATGATCTTCCATCTTCAGTTACTTGAACTTCCCTTGAAATCAATTTCCTCGTTCCAAGCAAGCGTTTATCGTGGTGTTGCTTACATGCCTGCTCAAAAAGTTCTGCAAGAGTAGATATACCTTCCCATGCCGTTTCAACTGGGGAAGGAAATCGACTGTTTCGGATTGCATACCCGGGTTCCCCACCAACATCAATTGGCACTCCTCGCTTCTTCACATTCTTTGAACTCCGAAGGAGAAGTGTAAATACAATAGGGACAAGAGCACCAACAATATAAGCACTCATATTTATAGGGTTTTGTTCCCCTGGCAGAATCTACCTCTTTCTGTCCTCCTGAAAACAGAATCACATCCAACCATGATTATTAACCTAAAATGAGTACCAGAAAAATTTAAGGTCCCTTTTTCTTCTATTTTTACTGAACTGCTTAGGAAAGTAGAATGTCTTCAAGATTGCAACAAAACCACATAGAAAGTAGCAGCGGAAAAAAGGTCAAAACCACAAGGAAGGTTTTTTTTTTTTTTCCCTATAACAAAAACAAACGTTCACCAGCTGCCAGCCAAGCATGACAAAGTGCATATGCAGCTGTATAGCAAGAGAAATATCACTTTTTTTTATCATGATGATTGTTTCTGAATAAACAGCTTGCGAGGAAACACAAAAAAATGGACAGAAGGATATCAAAGTTCCTATTATCAGTATCACCTTCATAATTCAACACCGTTTATCACCTTCATAATTCAGCACCGTTTATCACCTTCATAATTCAACACCGTTTTTAACCAAGCAAACATTATACTGATTTTTCATACAGCAATTACTTTTGTTTATATTCAAAACTAAGATAGAGTATTATACTATTAACAACTCCATATTCGGCCTGCTAACTTACCTCAAAACGAAGTTTCCAGGATTCTAAACTGTTTTAGATGTTACCACAAAAGTTTTTATCTTTTCTGTTTTTAAGGGACCAATCACCAAAAATAACAAAGAAATAGGCTTAAAGTTTAATTAAAGAGAAACACGAGGGTAAACAAACATTCCATAAAATCCACGCACAACATATCAATTCAAATGGTATGTAATTAAGTCACAAGCAAAATTTCAATGAAATAAAGAAAAGGGAAATTTTGAGGCAGTCCATTGAATCAAAGAACCCATATTTTCAACAATGGCAAAAAAAAAAATGAAAGATCAAAACAAAAGGGTAACACTAAAAAAAGAAAAAGCCAAACAATAACAAAGAAAAAAAAAGCCATTTGAGTAAACACGTGTATGATCCAAAAATACCTTCAAAATTTCGAAGCTGAAGCTGAAAGATTTGGGAAAGTAAGGGACCCAATTCAAGTGATCAGCATTACAAAAAAACCAAAGCAATGGGGGGCTTCACAGAAAAAGGGGCTTTCAGCTTACTTTTCAAGAAGAGATCGAAACGAGGACGTTCGAATAACAGTGTAAAACGAAAAGGGTAGTTAAATGTTGGGCGGAAAGACCGAGAGTGAAGACGTTGGAGTATCAGAACTAGTTTCCTCTGAAAAGGGGCCTTGTTTTTAAATGTTCAGCCTTTTTTCTTTTTGTTTGTTGTGGCTTAAATTTTCACTGGGCAGGACTCAGGGTAAGAAGCAAAAAAAGGAAAACCAACAGTGCCTGTTTGAGACCAAACAAATGGCAATTGGGTTCAGCAACTGTCTGTGTTCTCGAAGGGTGACGCAAAGTGGATGTGGTGCATGTGGCTGTGGCCCATCTGCCATGCACAACTTCCTCCCTTCGTCTTCAATTTCTTACCCGATATTTGCTGATACGTGCTGCTTATATAGCAGAATTTTCATGGTAGGGGACCAGAGAAACTTTTGTTATAGACTTTTTTTTAATTAATATATCAAATGCTCGAATACGAGACCAATCAAACATTTATTAATATGTAAATTATAATATTAGTAGAAATATTATTTTTATATATTTTTGTTTTCAAAATTTTTTATGATGATAAAATTTTTTGAATAAAACCAAATAAAATCTCTTTTTTGATATCATAGAAATTCCGCGTTCAATTTTTACTCTTAAAACATTTGTTGGTAGATAAAAAATTTATTAATTAATTTGTTTATATAAAAGAGATTCATTAAGAATTTAAAATGAATTACAATTATCAAAATCAATGTCATTAACTTCATAAATATCTTCTGAAATAGTAATTACTTATACAACAAAAACAACCAAACAAGAAAGGGAAAGATGTCATTTTTGTTTAATGTTGACTTTCCTGACTAAGAAAAGGAATAAAGAAAGATGAATGAATGATAAAAAAAGCCTTAATTAATTTCCATTATATGTGTGATGTGTCAAGGCATACCATTTTTTTTACTATTTTTATTAAATAGTTTAATAATTACGTGACACGTGATGCAACATTAATGTCTCTATCAAAAATTCATGAATGCTTTTTTTTTTATTTGGATGACAATATTATATAGAGGTAAGCAAATGGATAGATTGAGTGGTTTGGTCCACCATACTTAAAGATCAAATGGACTAATTATTTTTAAAAAATGGACCAAAACCCACCAAATATAAAAAAAATCAAATCGATCAAATATAAAATTGATTTAGTTGGTTTGATTTTGGACAAATGGATCAAAATTTTATCATTTTTTTATAACTTATAATATTAAAATTTATAAACTTTATCCATAATTATATATATATATATGAAATTAATAATATAACTTATATGTTATAATGTTTTATATCAAAATTTGTATAAATAATAACTAATTATAAACAATATGTTATAAAATTTAAGGTGATAGCTAAAAAACATATTAAGTGTAATTATATAAATAAAGTTCATTATAAGTTATACTAATGCTTATGTATAAATTAAATATATGTATATATGATATATTACCTTATTATATGTATAATTAATGATACCAATTATTTGATAAAATGTTTTATATCAAAGTTTGTATAAATAATAACTAATTATAAATAATATGTTATAAAATTTAATGTGACAACTAATAAAGTTATTAAGTGTAATCATATAAATAAAGTCTATTATAAGTTATAGTTATATTTATGTATAAATTAAATATATGTATATATAATATATGATTTTGTTATATATATATATATGAAATTAATCACATAGCTTATATGTTATAACGTTTTATATCACAGTTTATATAAATAATAACTAATTATAAACAATATGTTATAAAATCTAATGTGATAATTAATAAAGTTACCAAATGTAATTAGATAAATAAAGTTTATGATAAATTATAGTAATCCTTATGTATAAATTAAATATATGTATATATAATATATTTATATAATTATATATAAAAATTCATAACATTTTATATTACGAAATATTACTAAAGTGTAATAATTATAATATATTAATATGTGAGATATTTACTATCATATATTATAATATTAACATATAAGTTATATCATTTAAAATATATAACTTATAATTTCATATTATACAGATTTATAAATAAATATATATAACTAATATTAAATTATTATGATTATGATTTGTATATGTACATATAATACCTTAATATATTTTAAGTATATTATTAATTAAGTTTACTATCAATTCTTCTTAATATATATAAAAATTATTATATATATTAATATATATGTATTTATAAATATATAAAAAACTAGTTTGGTTTTTTAGGTGGATTAGTCCAAAAATTTTAATATTGAGAACCGACCAAAAAACTAATTTGACCGAACTTTTTGGACCAATTGATCCAATAGACCAATTAGACCAAACGTTTTGGACAAATGGATTTAATTGATTAATTAAACCGAACCGTTTTATCCAAATCGCATTTATTTTGGTGGGTAATTAGTTTGGATTGATTTTGCTCACCTTTAATATTACGTGCATGAAATATTTATGGAGGAGCCAACTAAGAGAATAAAGTTTCGTAATAATTCTTACATGCAATAACACTGGGGGTTAATGGGGCCAACACCCTTACTTAAGTCTATGACTTAGTCGTATTAACGTGTACCAATCCATTATGTCATAACGTTTTGTTAATTATATACTTAAGGTTTGGATAAGTGTAGAATGAGATTTGGAATAAAGATTTTAAAACAACTAAAAAGAAAAAAATTGAATGAAAAGGAAGAAAAGTAAGAAGAAGATAAGGTCGTAATTGGAATCATTCATTCTTTAAGCAATGAATGCCCTTTTTTATGGTTCTTGAGAATATTGATAAATGGCAATTATTATTACACCTCATTGTATATTAATAATTATTTTAATTTTTTTAGAAAAGGGAAGTTTGAACTCATACCATTTTAATCATATACAATATATAAACATTAAAAAATTTCAACCAAAGAAAAACCCCAGAGTTTCAAATGGCCTATATATGTCCTAAAGGCTAAAACATAACGTTAATTGTGCTTTTTCTCTTTGAATTTGTTCTAATTATTGGGAGTGAAAGGAAGGGGTGGAGGTGATTTGTAACAAGATGACAATGGCTTGGTAATGACTGATGTATCGTGATAGAAATTTAACTTTCCTTGTTTTGTTTGTGGGTAGTCAAAGATCTTTTTTTTAATACATCATCATTTTGTATAAATTTTTAGTTGAAATTATTTGGATTGTTGAAGGATAAATTAATTATGTTCAAATATCTCATTATTATTATTTTTTAATAAAAAAATAAAGATTAAAAAAAATTTAAAAGTTTGAGATTTCATGATGACAATGTAGCGAAACATCATTAATTTTTTAAGAAAAAAAAAAATATATATATATATATATAATATTATCATAATATAATAATTTTGAAATGTTAAAATCATACTTTTTTAAGAAAAATGAAAGAGATAAAAATGATAATACATACCTGAGAGAAGTAGCTTTGTTTCATGTCATTGATGTTGAAGCCGCCATTCATAGGGAAGAGAACGGAGGGATCATTGGCAAGGTTCGGTATAACAAACAAAGAATTTGTGATACATTTACTAATGAATATATATATATATATATATACATATCCTACATTACGTTGTCGTGTGATCATCCACGTTTTATCAATTCTTCATTCTTCACTTGAAATATACTCATTCAAACGGTAGAAAGGTAGTGGCATTAGCCATGGCGTTATTGTCAATGCGTGTTTTTTTTTTCTTTTTTGGCTGACGAGGCAATTGTCAACCTTCATGCATCCCAAGCAAGCAATCTTCATCTCCAAGGATTTGCCATTGTGTCCTGATTTATAGCTTGACTGAGAAAAAGTCAGAAAATCTAAACAAAGAAAGGTGTTTTCCTTTCTTTATATATCTAGCAGCAGTGTTGTTCTCAATGTATTGCTTCTGATCCACAAAGAGATCCAATGGCATAAGCAACTAAAGAGTAAAATCCCATGATATCTGATCAAAATCACCTTACCTGATTAAGCTAATCATTTGGTATTATACTTAACTTTCTATAAAAGAACAAAAATTCACTATCTCTAAGTTTTTATATTTGTCTCAACTCTCAAGGAAATCCTTTGTAACTCAAAGAGAAGCGGGTGTTAAAACTGAAAGCATGATTTAGTAAATTGAAATATAATTAATCATACATGTTTGTAGAATCCTGTAGTTTGAAGCTCATCTTCCATTTGTATCCTGAGGGTTTCCAGGAGGTGATGTACCTGAGAACATTTCCATTACAGATCTGAAAGCTCCAGTTAACTCCTCTGGTAATTGCATTTGCTCACCAAAATTCAAGTTGATGTTGCCACCTATTCTTATTCCAGGCTCTTCAGATCCGTTTACATTCATGTCTTCTCCCTGCCTGTTTTGAGACGGTTGTCCTTGGTATGCACTTGCAGCCATATTCATAAGCATGCTTGTAAAATCAGCAGGAAGGGCACTAGTGTCAAAAGGCATTGTAAATGGAGGTGATGCACCATGACTCCTTGACCCAGTTGAATGGTTATTAGGTCCTTGATTATTATGACTGGAACTAGCATTCTGTAAGATGGAGTTAAAAGATGGACAGAAAATGAGATGTATGTAATAGTAAATCTCAAAGAAATGGGGCATTAATCATCCGAAACACTGGAGAATATGGCATTGAGATCTCTTCAGAAAGAGAAGGAAGAGTGACGCATATGAAGAAACACAAGAAATTTAAAAATAACATTCAAATAGCAAATATTCTTGAGAATAATTGAACAGTATACAAATTGGGTCCATTTTCAAGGGGAACAGGTTTGAAACAGTCGTACCCTCTCTCTTTTAGTGTCAAACGAACTCATGGTACCTGCGCGATGACACGTTATATAACAATTGTACCCAAATTTTATGTATTGGTATGACAACAGTACTGCCTATACTCTTCTTTAGTATGTACTTATAATTGTAAGGTGCTAAACTGGTAATGGCTATTGTTGGTGTGGTAATTATTATAGACCACTTTTTCCAGTTATTAAACACCTATAATCACATTTCAGTAAATGACTAATAGTTCATATTACCAGATCCCTCTCTGCCCTCTGCTGCTCATCTTTCAATTTCTGCTCAGCTACCTGTATATCACAATAAGAATGTCAAGACAACACCACCACCATAACAATGTAAGAAAAGGAACACTGACACCTACCCGAATGTTTTCTTTCACAGATTCATTATTTGGATCCAATTGCAAGGCTGCAAGTTAAATAATAAAAGTTTGAAACTAGATTGTTTGACGGCAGACAGAAACCACAACCATCAATGTGTGATTGATTTCAATGAAAAGATCAGGACTTAGGGAAATGTGGGAGTTTTCTTCAATTGTAAATGTAAGATAATCCACTCCAAATATACATAAAAAAAATGCTGATAAATGATATCCTAGAATTGGATGTGCCCGTGACTAAAGATAAAAGCTAAACACAATATACTGAAGATTGTGGCTAATAAAATGATGCAAAATTGTGTCAACTTTTGCATGGATCAAACATTAGCTTTTATGATGTAAGATCCAAAATCAATTAACTAATTTCTAAAAGCACAAACTAATCATGGAAATAGGTCAGCATACTGTATATTCAGGTACTGTATAATAAGGTAAATTGCATCTACCCATAGAGAGACCAAGAGTGGTGAACTTGGCAAACTACATAAATAGATAAGACAGCAGACTCACAAAAAGCAGAAAAAATGTATCATGATATCTGAAAAATACATTGATAGAGAAAACTTAATGCTGCTGCCTGCATTTTTCAGTACAACAGTAACACTCTGTATAGCTCACAAATAATTTCGCACCAACCTTTCTTAAATCCTTTCTCAATTGCATCAGCATAGTTCCCTTGAGCATAATATGCTAAACCAAGACGACTGTACGCCTTGCTGTAATTTGGGTCAATTTCAATGGATTTAAGACAGTCCCTAATCGCTTCATTGTACTTGTGAATTTGAGTGTAAGCAGCAGCCCTGATAAGCATACATAATTCAATTAGACATTACAGTTTTATGTACACAAATATCTGAAAATGTTGAAACTTGCTGCAATCTAATAAAAGAAATAGGTATATTTCTAAAAGTTACTAGAATCCAAACATTAAAAAGAACCAATTTTTCTAAATCCTGATATTATCAAGACATGATGAACAGAAAAGACAAGTTTATCATTTCTAATAGTCAAAGGTTAAAAGCTTCTACAGTGTTCAATGACACCAACAGCATGACCTAAATAGTGCAAGGATAATGTGGGATAGTAGGATTAAGGGCTTTCCTATCCTTTGGTAAGAAAAATTTAACTATTGATTAGTCCAATACTATCCCCCGAGAATCCATGTATTGCACTCATTATATTTATACTTCTCTTCACAAACAAGCAAATTCATTTATCTCTTAACCCATAACGATGACAAATTGACCAAATATATATCAAATTATCAGCATGCACAATGCAGCACCTATTACAATAATAAACTGCATTTTCATCACAAAGTGAAACGGCCACAGAATACAGCTCTATTGCGTCGGAGTATAGCTTTGACTGCATGGCCCTGTTACCTGAAAGCAACGACAATATAAACAAGATGATCAGCTTTTACAGAGAATGAACACTTCAAGATATTTTTTAAACCATGCTACAAAAATAACAACGGAATATATGGTCATCATATTGACACTTCTTATGCAATAATTATTATGAAAAAGGATTCATTTTAAAAGAAGAAGGAGAGGATATAGGTGGCAATTGGATGGTTTGGGTCGTTTCAGGTATTGAATTCTTCCAGTGACTTTAGGTTCAGGTTGTTAACTTTTAGATTCAATTTACGTCAGAACTGGTTATATCTAGGGCTGGCAGCTTTTACGAATCTTTCAAGTTCATGTCAACTTTTGCCACATTTTACTCAATATGGATATAGCAACTGGGTTCAAGTCATTGACTTTTTCAGTAAAATCATGTTGCACAGGTTGGGTTTCAAGCGAGCTGCTTGTTTGGGTCTGCTTTTACCACCTGTACTTCATGACTACCAATAAATCAACAGATAAAGCATCTGCTTTTACCACCTGTACTTCATGACTACCAATAAATCAACAGATAAAGCACATGCAGATTAGACAATGTAAGAAGGAAAAGAACAAAACTTTCTCAAATTCTCCAAAATAATGAACATGTGAAATAAAGGTTACAGATTTAAAGCACTAACTGCCAACAAAAGGTACACAAATGTTTATTACCTTGACATTTAAATGTCTCAGCCAGGTTTTTACGGTCAAATTCCTTACATCCACATTGTTCCATCTCCTGATGTGGAAGATAATTAAAACATTAATGAAGCCACGACAGAAGCTAACTGATATCATTAGAAAGTGAATAAAATATGATAATAACCACAAATGGCACAAAATTATAGAATGAGAATATAATGAAAAAGATCAAGTTCCAACTGTCCTATTTAATGATGTGAAAGCAATATGGATTTTGATATCATCAGCGGTGAATCCCAAATTCCTAACTAGTTCAAAGCAATAAAAACGAAGAGATATTGAGAATCCAAACAACAGTAATATCCTTCCTTATAATCACATATTCTGTACAGCAAAACCTCAAAGATGACACATACTTAAACTCAGCTGGATACCTTGCAATTGACAAACATTGCAACCAGTAGCTTCCTAACTTCCTTAGTTCTCCAATCCTTCAGTCATTATGATGATTTAATGGTTCACTCACTAACTTAACCTCTCCATCCAAAATTGTAAGCCACTTGGTCAAGGATGATTAATTTCAGAGGAACTCCAATCTAGAAATTGGTATTTGAACTCTTTCAGATTCCCAAGCCACATAAATTTATGATGGTATAAGAAAAAAAATAATAATTTGTTTCTCCAATGTAAGAAATAACTGAAGCTGAAACTTGTCATGTGATGTGTAAGACTTCAGAGGTCGGTCAATTTGCAATGGGACATGTAACATTAATTCAGAAGAGGAAATAAAGATGTCATTGTCAGCACTGCCAGGCAGATGTTAAATTAAGAAAGAAATAGTAAGAGTTTGCTCAAATAATTCTCTGCGGTGAATGATTAAGCTTGAAACAATTGGTTCTTTATTAAAATAATGAGAAGAAATCCACCAAAGATTCTCATACTAAATCACTTCATTAAGGACAAATATCATTACTGATGCATAAATCCATGCCCTGGTGAAACATTAATGATCATTGCACCCTATCTCCTTGGCTTCCCCTTATTTAGTTTCCGGGTGTAGTGATGAGTCAAAGCATGAAAACACTATTGATTAAACTAATTCAAACAGAAAGTCTATAATCTAAAACTAACCAGAATCCATGAGCCAAACCTTAAGATATCTCAATAAAAACCATCACTTTGTATCAATTAATTCAAACACTACCAAGTTTAACTATACAACTAACAGAACATACATTTAGAGCATCTTGAAATAAACGAGTAGCTTTATCCAGTTGTGCAGGATCATCATTCCCATCAGGCATGGCCCTTAAAAAATGAATTTTCTCTAGTGCAGCAAAGAATTGCCCAAAGAGTTCATCCTTAGAGACCCCTGCAAGTTACATTGATGGCAAATTAGAATTATTGTGTATAACCTAAAGCATTGAAATAGTAACACAAATGTAAAACTAATTCAACCCTGTTATTAAAAAGTCCAAAATGTAATTTTCAAGATAAAGAATGGTCCACCTGCAGACTGAGGTTCTCTTGTCCAATTATCCCCCTAATTCAGAGAAATTAAGACAAAGATCGTATTAGAAAGAACTAGACAAAAAAATAACGTCCAAATACATGGAAAAAAAAAAGTGCTGCAAGAGATGAATATCACAATATTATAAATGCCTCCAGAATGTCACACAAACTTTAACAACTCGTAGCTGCAAATTGGTGCAATATTATACAGACCAACATGTATGTTACGATAAGATTTTCAGTTATGTTCTTAAAGATTGCAGAATTCAATTACAGGTTATCATTCAAAAGAAGCAATTAATTAGAACATTCTCCCCCCACCCCCAACACACACACTTTTTTTTTTTTTGGTTCTTTTTAACTTGCTTATTGAATTAAATACTAAGCTAAAAGTTGAGAGAACAATTGGAGCATAACTATAGCAAAAACACTGCAACTTTAATTCAAGAAAGCATTTGGTCAGCTTCTATAATACCTAGAGTGTAACCTTTTACATAGTCAGAGGGAAGGAATTCAGAAATGAGTAGTTGTAATATTAAGGCTTAATAGTTTGCTTCTGCAAGATAAAATTCTAAATGTAATTTGTTGTTGCAGAGATAGTTGCAATAGTAGTAGTAACAATAATAATTCCATTATGCAATGACCATACACTGCTTTTGAATTCACATTGCACACACTCTTTTTCCCAACCAGGTCTCTCATTTTACTTTTATCAAACATTGAGTCATATAGAACTATTTGCATCCAAAATTTGATGTGAGATTGCATCACACGCCCACTATTGCCAAGAATGCCCCTAACAGAACACCACTACAACAACATTCATTTAATGATAAAGAAAGAAATCCATTCACAGAGAAAATTTTCCATATTAAATTTTAAAATAGAAAGAATTAAATTTTAGATGACACACATCATGCCAAAGTTAAATCCTAAAGTCAAATATGTTTTACATAAATTTTGACAAAAAAAAAGAAGGTAGAAAATATACCAGTTTTGATGCCTTCAAGGAATTATTGCTAGTGACATCATGGGCATACGATGAACTAGGAGCATTATCTGAAGCTCCCCTGTGACTTAGATCTGACTTAATTTTCTGATCCTCACTTGCTTCCAATGAACTGAATAAGTCAACTAATACATCAGGTTTCACATCATTAACAGAAGTTGAGTCAAGTTTAAACACCTCAGTCAAACATTCCCTGGCAACTTCAAGGCCTTCAAGATCCACCCCTGGAGCAGGTTCAACTATACAACAGAAAAAACTATTATTAGAAAACAATTTAACAAGTTGAGCATACAAAGTGAATAAAAAAGCATGATAGGGAAATTGGTAGAAGAGGCTTAGGCCACACAGAACAGATAAATGTTTCAAGGTCATAAAGATTCCTGGCCCTATAGGAATTAGCAATATTAACTGACAGTTACCAGTAATGCAATCTAAACAATAAGAAGATCTAAAAACATATTCAGCATCTTTGACTAGTTAACAAGATAAACAAAAAACACCATCAGTTCCGTGGTTTTGGAAACTCCAGCAGCCACTCTTCAGACAAAGTTTGAAGTGTTTACACCTTTTTTTTCATGATAATTTAAAAATCAATCAAATCTTATATTATTCCCTAAGAATTCCCAAGACATTCTCCAATGTAATCATTCCCAAAGTTGATACTCCACCCTTTAAGTCTTATTGTACCCACATTCACTGAAACATAACATGAACATAATCCCACTATACACTTCTGCGTACATTGTATTGTCCACGACAGCATAGAACAGCATTGTTCACAAACGTCTATTTCTTCTTTTTCTTTATCACACTGCATGAAAAGATACAATTTTTAACCTCAACTCGGAATTTACATTTCTTAAGTTGTAAATAACCTACATTCCAACAAGAATTGCCTAATTTTCTGGTGAAAAAAAAAAAATAGCATTCAAGAAACACCTTTACTTCTTGCTTTTAGCTTTCCAAAAGCCAAAATCAATCAGCAAACGAGCCGATTTCGCTTTTGCATTATAGCAAAATCAAGAGCAATCAAGAAGAAAACCACTTTAAAAATAAAGCAAAAAGGAAAAAGAAATCAGTGAAAAACGCTATTACGCTGAGATAACCTAATTGAATGATAAAAAATGAGAACTTTACAGAATGAAATGAGAGAGAGAGAGAGTATACCAGAATTGAGGAAATCTATAAAGGAGCGAACGATGCGACGAGAGAGGGGAGAATCGGTCTTTAATTTATCCATCCAATTTGCAAAGAGCTTAAACAGTCCCTGCTTGGTGCTTTCCTCAGAGAGTTGAAAACTTCTATTCTACTGAAACAAGACACATGGAGTTGGGGAGACTGAAAACGGTAAAGAATTGGTGTGTTTTGGCTGCAGGGTTACAGCTATTCTTTACTTGCGTGCCGCGATTGGGATGGGATTCTCCTCCACTTTTTAGTTTCTAGTATCTTTATTTTTTTTTCAATATTAATATTTGAATAATATTTTAAATTTTTTTTAACTTATTTAAAAAGATTGACATAAATATTTATTATTTTATTACATTTAATTAAAATTTTAGTTTTTTAATTTAAATCAAATAAATTTTTATAATTTATGATTAAAGATCAATTAATTATCATTAATCAAAACATCATTGTTATTTTATATCCAAATATAAAAATTAAAATTTCACATAATTATATCAATAAATCAAATTAACATGATCTTTTTAAAAAATAACAGCAGATCATGTCATTAATGCATAACATAAAAATAATATAACAATTTAACTAACATTTAATCAATTTTTAATTATAAAAATTTATTTTTATTCAAATAAAAATACAAAACCTTGTTTGAATTTATTTAAATTTTTTAAAATATTATATATATTATTTTTGACTGTAAGTGTCTTTTCTTGATATCTATAAATTTATCATTATTATTTTTACAGGTCTAAAGAATCAGTATTATTGTTCCACTACTTTTTTCTTTTTGGTGACCAACATTGTTCCCAGCAGTAGGATTAAGACACGTGGTGGATTAATAATAAATAAAAAGAATAGTTTAGAAGCACAATGTCACCCCACAAATAACAAGCTTGATTTTGCATTTAATCAACAAGATTTTTTTGTTGACCTTCTTTTTTTTCTGTTTGAAGTTACACCCAATTCAAGTTGGTTGCCAAAAGATGGTATAGTTTACATCTGCCAAAATCAATCATGTAACAGATGGTTACAAGACATTTACCAACAAAATTTTGTTTTTAAAAAAAAGCAAATAATTACAAAATAGTAGTATCAGAGATGAAAAACTTGGTAAAAAAGTTTTAAGTACGGGTGAGCCAGCGGGGAGTGCATTTGCTCTTTTTCTTAACAACTACTTATAATTTCCTTCTCCGAGTTCTTTTAGCGACCTGAAACAAGCCAAAAGAAAAATGGGTTAAAAATAAAAGAGCACTTGGTTCGGTAATCTCTGTGCCCTTCGAAAATAAATAATTATTTTGCAAAAACTTAATATTTTCTTTTAATTTATGCCTATTATCTTTGCAGGGTTTTCCTAAACAAGAAACAGATATAAAATGAATGAATACAAGAAATGCATAAATTGTGCTTACAGCATCTTCATCTATATTGATAATTTCTGACACTGATGACAAGTCTCTGGATAAAATCTGTCCCTTCTTTCTCTTCTCTGGACCAAAAATTAAATCAACTTTCCATTAATTTAAATGAAAAAGCCTTTTATTGCCTTATATCTAAATAACACGAAACAGTCACAAAAAAAAAAAATAAGTGATAAAATATACTGATAAATTACCAGACAAGGGAACTTTTCTGCTACGAAACTTTCTATCCTCCATATTTAATTTCGTCTTCGACTGTTGATTAGCATCACCTCTAAATTTATCAAGTGTGTCTTTGCCACTGTTGAGAGCAGAATGCACCAAAGGATTGCGGAAAGCAGCAATGAGTTATATAAAACCAAGCAATAAAATGGATATACTGTGAAATAGAAAAGTAAGTCTGAATTTGTATTAAGGGAAATGGGGGTGGGGGGAAGAGCAGGATGTAGATCACTGTAACCAAAGCATTAAGGGATCAACTCACCATTGCCGCAAATGCAAGGTGTTTGCCTTATCTGACGGTACAACCTCCTTGAAATGCAAAAAATGGACAGAATAAAATTAATAGGATCCAATCACAAAGAGAGATGAACAATGAAGGATCACAGAGTGCTGCACAACAAATCATAACCTTTAAATTGATGGAAATCAATGCAGGATATAACAACAATAAGATCCTTGTTCTAAATTTTGTGTACTTTCTTTATTTTTGTTCCTATTTTTATTTTCAATGTTACAGGATTATTTTGCCAATAACCTCTTGGTTTGGTGGTAATCAGCCATTTAAGGCTGGCACCAAATCCCAGGTTCCAATTCAAAAACCCCCTTCCCTCCTCCCTAATTCTCCATCAAAAATAACAATAATAAAGAAGGAAGAATAGGATTATTTTCACTACTTGACTCAGAGCAGATCTAATTCTAACTAAACTGAACTTTTATGGAACTGGACAAAGAATCTTCTACAGCTTTCAAACACAAACAAATGCTTGAGTCAACAGTTTGAAGCTGAAAAGAAAAACTCTAGCTTCCATACTTACTTACCCTCTCTGTCAAGGAACAGTCACTTATTGTCTCCCAGCTCTCACTGTCCAAGCATAATATTTCAACTTCCCCATTATCACATGTGATCTGTCAATTGCAAGAAAACAAAATATAATCAAAACAACTGGGTTATATTATTGTTGGCTGAGCAAAGTATGTCAATTTCTTTTATTTCTCTTTCCTTTTTTCTTTGAGGGTGTGTGTGTGTGTTTGTGGAGGGCGGAAGGAAGCTCACTAATGCACATATATCACATTTTATAGCTAATTAAGAAAGCCAACAAGACAAAACAAGTTCTTCCAGAAAGAAACGTAGATATAAATATGTCCTGTTCTAGTGTTTATAACTTAAACTGAAAAAAAAAAATTACGAGTATAAACATTTCAATCCTAAATCAGAGAAACCTCATCAACTAGCCACAGCTTAACATTTCTTTGAGACATTAGAGACAACAAATAAAATAAAAACAACAGATCAAGTTAAGTGTCCCACATAGTTGTAAAACTATTACTGAAATTTCTATTAGAGATCAAACAGTCCACTCAGTAACAATATTTGTAAGCATTTACCTTGTGAGTGTTGTTTTCAGGGTTAAAGTCATCCACAGTGCCCGAATGAAAACTGACAAATGAAAAAACAACTAAAAGCTGCACACACACTTCAAAAATTGCTGAAATATATATCTCCTTGGAACAAGAGATCCTCACCAGCTATCAAAGGTAGACCATACTTTGATCCGCTGTCCAATTAATACCTCATTTGCACTAGGCAATTCCTGCTTAATTCAAAAGTACAGTTAATTTAGGTACGATATCAACAGGCAGAAAAGCTAAAGTTACAATTGGTCTCAGTTAGAGAAAAATCTTACTTTTGAAGCAATATTGAACTTCACTTTGCGACTATTGGAAGCTTCAGCATTAATAATCTTACCTGCCCCAATATTTCCTTTCAAAGCATTACTTCTTTCAAATTTCTGAGTTGAAACTTGTGATTCCATCTGAGAAGGTTTCTGAGTGACAGAACCAGAAGAAGAAAAAGGTTGACGTTTTTCTAAAGCTGCTTCGGAACTGTTAGATGCACCATATTCCAGCTCCTCAGTAAAACCCTTATTATGGGATCCAATAGATACCAGTGCATTTGGAGGAACAACATGTCCTCGCCTACGTCCTGAACTGGTTTCCATCCTTGTAGATCTCTTATGGGTTTCAAGTGCCCCACAAGTTGAAAAATCAACTTGCTTGCCCAATACCATGTTCAAAGTACCATCCTCATGACACTTTCGACCACGTTTATGAACAGAGCCAACTGGCTGAAACATAGAAGCAAATATGCAATTAGCGATCTCCATTGAAATTGCGTGCATGTGTGTGTATGTGTGTTTGTATGTGCACGCCCATGCACATTTCGAATATAAAATTCATCAATATACTAATCATGTCAATCATATGATCAACAACTGCTTACACACCAGAGAGACTTGCGACTTGAAAACGTGAACTACCCTCTCAACAAAACTTTGAGTAAGAAATTTCAAATTAGCCTGCACACAACAACTAAATCAGAATTTTGGTACAAGATTTTACATGCAGACAAGATATAGTCATTGGGAACTTGCCTCTTCACTTTCCATAGGAGTTATTTTATATAATGATGATGGAAGCAAGATCGTTCCCAGTGTGCAAACAGATGAGATGCCATTTCGATGTAAGGAATTTACAGCAGAAATTCCAATGTCTGCTAGAAAGTGCAGCCTCTGCATTGCAAGAAATCACCTTATTCACAAAAATCCTCTTCTTGGGTCAACATTAAATGCATTATTAACCCAAAAAATATCTAAAAAGAATTAAAAAGTCTCACAGGAGTTCTCTGAGCATCAACAGCGTCCTTAGCTCTTTTAATAGCACGAAATATATAATTCAAATACAAGGCAGCATTATTAACAAGATCCAAATCACCATCAACGACACTGGAGTTCATTGATGCGTTTAGGAATGAAAGAAGTGGACTGCAAAAAGGAAAAAACCTAAAATCACCAAAATTGACAAATGCATCCAACTTTAGTTCTAGGTAAACCAAAATTCAAAAGCTTGCCTTCTGAATAACATTTACCCGCAAAATTGAGCATACATTGCTTCATCCTGACAATCTTCAGATGGGAAGCCTGCATCATGCACAAGAAGATGGATCAAGAATACCACTATGTATGCTGGGAAATCCATAATTGACCCTCCCTGCGACATGGATGTTTGGCGTATTCGAGCTTCTCTACTGTATTCCTTGATAAATTCCACCATATATTTGAATGACTACAAGGACAAATCAGCTGGTATGCATTAGTAAAAAGCAAGTAATATAGATTACTTCTACAAGATATGTGAGGAAAAAAACAAAAGCATACATCATGCTGTAGGTCCTTGAGGCTATCAGAAGTGGCCAGAGTGAAGGCACAAGCATATCTTATAGGTATAACATGTTCCTTCAACAGCTTGTGTGTTTTATCAAGAAATAATCTCCTGACAAAAGAAGAAGAATCCTGGAAAATGACAGAAGGAATAAACATAATTTACACAAAGATATAACTGAAGAGCAACAATTTCGAGAAAATGGAAAGATGAGCTATAAAGGAAGAAACATGAAAAGCGACTGACACAAGCTTTACAGGAAATGCAATATGGTAGTGGTGAATGCAACCACTACAAGCTGAGAGCTTAATCTACAATAATTTTTCATCGACAGGATTTGAGCCACATTGACAAATGACATGCTCGGGAGAAATGCTGCATGTTTATTCCTTTAGCAGCAAGGCATCAGTCTTCAAACATTGAGGACTGTTTACGAGTGCATTATAAAATTAAAATGTGAACTTATATGAAAAAACTTGAGGCTTGATACTTTCTTGAAGCCATCAAAAGAAACAAATTCTCAGCTGATTTCAGACCTAATGTATCAAAGATATTGTGGAACCATAATATTTTGAAGGATATCACAAAGTCAAAATAATTAAAATACATAAACTATGGGAAAATAAGTATTACAAGTATGGAAAAAAAGTTAAATCTAGAAGCACATATTACATGGTTTGATATAGGAATTTGGAAAAGCCTTTACAATTCAGTTTGTTAAGTTACAAATCAAAATCCACAAGTTCAAAATTTTGCTTTTGCTGAATCTTTTACATCATCACTACTACCCCATAGAGCACGCCTAGATCAAACCTACTTACCTTTGCCATCAAAATTGTGAAGCGAAAAATATCAGGAGAAATATGTAGGTCCCATCTTCTAGAAAGCTGGAGAACAGATTTTGCAGCAGCCAATCTTATATAAGCCTTGTCACTTGCACTGCATTACAATATAAAGTCAATGCGAGCGAAAAGGGTAGGTTGCCAATATATCTCTGAAACAAAACCCACTTAAAATCCAGATCTGCAGTAACAGTTTCCTACCCTGAATTTTACCTTGCTTTATTCTGTATAGATAGCTAGCCTAAATATCTTCATTTCTACGAAATTATGCTACTCTTTCAAAAGAAAAAGTATCTTATGCACAATGATGGAGCAGTCAGATCAATTTCAAAAGAAAACCTATGCTTACATTCACAGTGGTCATTGCAACATCCTCCGAATCTTGGAAAAAAAATTAGTACCCAATGAACCTTTGTCAAATATTTGTGTTAATATATAATGCTGAAAAGTATCAGGGACATTCCTCTACTGAATCACAACCCATATGTCTAAACTTTTTGAAAACAAAAATGAAACAAAGGCCATCTTACAAGATGTCCCCCAAAGCAGACACCCCAGTATTTAGAACTTAAGACTCCATCTCAGAGGTCTCAAGTTCTAATCTAAGGAAAAGGGGTGGAGTTATGGGATGGAAGAGGGCTACCTGCCTTTGTGTAGCCCAAGGTCCAATGGATCTCCATATGTACTACCAAAAAAATGACACAAGATATCAATATGAAAACCTCCAGAA
The DNA here is from genome assembly GCF_000208745.1 of Theobroma cacao. Lineage (NCBI taxonomy): Eukaryota > Viridiplantae > Streptophyta > Magnoliopsida > Malvales > Malvaceae > Theobroma > Theobroma cacao. The sequence goes on along the minus strand of NC_030857.1, from coordinate 6,432,139 downwards.
GGCTTTTTCAGAATAAATGCAATTAGCTTCTTCATGACTGAAATGTATCAAATATGTCATCCATACTTGCCTTCAAACTCAAAAAGCCAAGAGGGTGTAAGTAAATCAAAGCATTTATTGAATAGCTTGTCAGCGACCTTGGTTTAGGCTAGTTTATGTTTGTTTATTTAGATATTGAGCTAATTATAACAGCTTTTCAAGGCTTTTTAAGAGGTAAGCTCTGTTGCATTCAGGTTTGTGAACAGGCTTGTTCATAAATCATGTATGGGTTCTTTCATAGTCATTTATACACTGATGTAAACGTCTCATTTAGACCTTGTTGACCAAGTCAAACTCTAAAAGGACAATTATAGATTTTAGAATGATATGCTACTTGGCTTTACATATATGTTTTCAGAAAGGATTTAAAGCCCTTATTTTGAAAGTCTAGATAATCTTCCTCCCTATTCTCCACCACACATTAAAAACCCAAAAAGACCCTCTATCCTTACATCATCATTGACAGGACCTTCCTCCCTCTTACAGCATATATACATTTTCCAAATCTCTCCCTTTTCCCATCTCACTAAGTCCATATCCTGTATTCCACTAGGTCAGTGGTCTTCTTTCTCTCAAGGTAGAATCAATTTCCCCCTCATTTTTCACAAACTACTAATCCTAAATCTGCTTCTTCTCATTTTCTAATTCCAATCTATTAACAATTAGGATGAAAAAGCAGCAATAGTGACAAAAATTCACATATACAAAAGACTTATTAATCATAAGAATTCCAATCTATTAACAACTTGGCTGAAGAAGTATGAAGGATAAAGTAAAGTATATTCCAGATGGAGGAAAGGAAATAGACAATCCACATATTTTAGAAAGCATACCATGAAAAAATATTATCAAACATGTCACCCTTCTGGAGCATCTTCAACAAAATGCCCAACAATGGATTAATTTGTCTATTGACCTGAGATCCTCGATGTGGCAAAAAACTCTTGACAAGCATCTTAAGCCCATAAATCTGCAAAGGATAGTCATTACACTAAATTAGCCATAAAGAAACCTACCAGCCAGTGAAATGAGATTTCTTAAAATCTAATGCAGTATGCCTAAAACCATTATATCATTGTTGGATTAGATCAGGCCTCTTGAACCAACACTTTCTAGTTTCACGTTTTTACCGTATGGTGTTGAATTAGTAATTCTGACTATCAATAGCTTACCATTCCTCAAAATAACAATTATCCTCACAAGAGCTTCAACCATAGACCAAACATCCAGGTCAAAACTCCACTCCACACAAGGGCATAGAGAATTACAAGAATGCCATCTCCTCCTATAATGCAAAATTTAAACCCCACATAAAAAGGTTTTCTCCTTTTATCATAAGAGAATGTGGTACTGCACATTTTAAAACTCTACCCTCAAAAAAGGAAAACCCTATATTTTCTTGTCATGATAGCTTAAATTCAGGTTAAAGGTAGGTAATACAACTGCAGCCTCTAGACGGCATATTAGCTTTCTTCTCAAAATCTAATAAGTTTGATCAGAGCACCAAAAGCTGAAAATATAATCATTGAAACAGAAAAATTTACATCTGCATTTGTTGGTTCTTTCTTAATAAGATCACCCTATATGTCAGCTTTCTCCAGAAACAATCAGGATAAGAAGGGATCAGAAATCACATCTCAAGATCACACTGACTGAGAATTTAAGGGTATTGGCAGTGAAGCATGACTTGCAATTTACTTAAAGTGACCACTGACCAAGAGACATAATGGCATATCAATTAATACTTCTAGTTAAAAGTTAAAACTAGCATGCCAGAATTGCATTCATCATAAATCCAGATCAGTTTTAGTAGGAAACAATCACCTCAAATCTCAGATCAGTATCAATTTGAGTCTAGTCCAGTGACCAATTCAACTCCAATTTGAAGGTCAAACAGGATCTTGTTATGCTCTATGTAACTCTGTACATGCCTCACCAAGGCACTAGTATGCAATTAATTTCCCCAAAATTAGACATACACGTGCAATCCCTTATTAGAATGTTATCAATGCCAACCAAGTGAATCTGAACGAGGATTCAAAACAACTACACTTAAAAAGTTAGATTAACCTAATGAGAACACGTTTGTGAATTTGTAAATTGAAAGATACCGATTAGAGAAAAGTGCTAGAGTAACACATTCACACCCAGGAAATTTTTTTCTTTTCCATCTTTGCAATATTAAAAGTATGACTAATACTGGTTTTGGAATCCGTAATTGCTATTTTTAGAAAAATGATAACAAATAAAAGAAAACTGAATGGATTCTTTGATGATCTCAGCTTGCAGTAGACTGACTAAAGCAACCACTAGCATCCATTCTCATCTTAACAAAACTCACTCACAACTCTTCCCAGTAATAATTTTCTTGTTTTATGACAATACATGATATGAATATATTGTTTGGTTCCCAAGCTGAATCTAACTTGCTCCCAGTCAATTGATCATCAGTTTAACTAAATTTTTCCTTCAAATTTGCATTTTTAATCAGTTTATTGGAATCCATGTGCACTTGAAAGATAAAATCTAGATATTAATTATCAAAACATCAAACTCCACTGTAACGGAAATCAACATAAATATCATTAATTAATACTTACATAGGAAAGGAAAGTTCCCCCTTCCAACACTTACCTTTAATTTGCAAGTAACAGTACACCCAGAGCTATCCTCAGTGACAGAAAGATCATCCAATGACTTTGCCTTCAGCGATTTAGATCCAATCAGTTACATAACAATTACCCAAAGGAGATCAGATGCTCCATCCACTAAATACTAGGAAAAGGAAAGCAAAAATCAAATTACCTGAAAAATATTTTTATAGACATGTTGTGTGATTTCTTGATCAAGATCTTCAAAAGTTGAAACCGAATATTGGGCAATACAGCCCAAAGACTGCAAAACAGTCGCAATATTCTGCCCGCTATGTAGAGAATCCACAAGTTCCTAAACATTAACAGATAAAATATTGACATGGTCATCTAAAGGGCCCTCAAGCTGATATCAATCAGTGCCTTGACAATTTGCCTTTCTTTCTTCTTTTTTGTTTGTAAATTTGAAAAACACAGTTTGCATTTCTTGGTTTTTTTTTTATTTGAAATTATCACCACAGGCAACCTTCCTAAGTCTTGAGACACACACAAATTACATAACCACTGCAAACCCAAGTTACAATGAGGCTTCAGTTCTAAGTTAGCACTGCTGTTGAATGCTTTGGTTAGGACTGATACGAGCCTAATTGGAGACAATTCTTAAGATATATTGCTAAATTGACTAAAACTGTAAAAAGTAATTAAAAGTCCGGTACACGACATTGAAAATTAAAGTAAAGGAGGGAATCCGGGTGTAACTTCAAAATAACATTTCACCTTCCCTTTTGACTTTAGTGCATTTAAAAGACAACAAAAACATTAAATCAACAGCATGTTCAGAGAAGTTTATTAATACAATCAATTGAACTAGAAATTAACAATAAAAGGTTAAGGGCTATTTTTTCAGGTTATTGCTAGGTGTTTATCAAGGCTCCCGAATTTAAAATCAAGAAAACGTGTCTATTTGTTGTTTTTCTTTTTGAAACATCTTGTTTACTTGCTGTGCCAAGCATACATCATCTTTCACAACTTTTAGGTTTTGTCCATTTATAAGGAAATGCTAACTTAAGAAAAGTTGAGATAAGCACACCTCACATAATTCTGTGAAAACATATTGCTTAGGCACATCTATTAATGAAGCAATTGCAGAAACAGCATATTTTGACTGAGTACGAGTTCCCTCAAGACAGATCTTCTTCAAAACAGGGTAAAAATCACTGCATACGAAGAGCATTAATAAGAATTAAAATTAAAGATCACATAGAACCTAACAAAAATTTCTAAGGATAATTATAATGCAAAAAGAACAATCACTCAAGAAACTTGCTACCCCCCACACTAGTTTGACACCAGCCTCACTGTTTTAAGCATTTAACCAATGACAAATTTTAGATATATGATAAATCCATATTTCAGATTACAGACATTGCATTTAATATTATCTAAGACTCAAGAATGCTTAAGTTTTAAAATTGTGAAGTTCACAACACATCTTTCTACCCAGTTGTAACTCAAAATCTCAAATATCAAGTGCCAAATGCCAAAAAAAGAGTGCAGAAATTACCTGAAATTGACAGAGATATGAGACCCCACTTTCGCTAAAACTTGAATGATCTTATCATGAATCAGATATTTCTCTTCAAACAACAGACGAAACTGCAATTCTGAACCCCTCATGAGAGATGGGAAATTGCTGATGATAACCTGTATCATGTAAAATGTGACTGAAATACAACCGAACTTTCCATATAAAATAAATCAAAATTTATCTTCACGCAGGACATAATTTTTTAATGAATACCACAACTAATAAAAGGCAATTCAAAGCTAACTTTCCCTTTCAGATAAATAAAAAAGCTAACTTTCTGTCATGACACTGCTTCTATGTCCAAATTTCTTTGTCTCTCTTCTACATTTATCCTAAGTAAATATTGAAGATTAAGTTTTAGTAAGAGGAATTGGTGTTCTGACTGACATGGCTCATGATCTTGTTGAATACACAATCTTTAACTATGATCATCAAATGTACAGGAATGCAAGTGGATTGATAGAGTCAAACAAGAAAATAACAGAAAATTTTGTAGCAATAGCATTACAATGAAATTGTCATGTTTATGCTCAAAGTAGCAGTCCTGTAATTACTACAAGGCTGATACCCCATGTAGGGGTAGACTAGAGCCAAGCCAAATAATAAAAAGCTCATGCTTGGCTCAATATAAGTGTTTGAAACTCAAGCTCATGTTCCAAGCTCCAGATCCAAGAGTTCCCAAAAACTCAAGCTCACTTGATACAGATCATTATCATATATTTAAAGTCATCTCAAGCTGAAGCTCAAAATTTAAGATATGATAATATAATTAAACAATAAAACTTGTTTCTTAATCAGCCAGGCTCATTTAACTAAATGAACTGAATGTCAAGCCCAAGCTTAGTTCATTTGTAAACCAAGCAAGATCAGCCAATATTCTTAAGTAGCTGAGCATGAAATCGCTTACATACAGCTTGACTTATTTCCATATCTAAACCGATAGTGTGAAGCACTCATCAAGTATACCCTTCACATGTTGAGGCTCATCTTTTGCCAAATATACTTGTCTTTTAATGCATGCCAATGAGTCAAAGCAATTCTTTTTCTTTTTTTTTTTTGTTATATGTAGCTAGTCAATGTCTATTGAAGAATTACAGCAAATAAAGAAGCTTGTGAAACTATTTGGGCATTTCTGTGCAATGAAGGAACTAACTTTTTGCACATCAAGCTTTTGAAACACAAAAGAAAATTACATTAAATAGTAGGGTTGTGCATCACATTTTCCGATCAAATTATAAACTTCTGCAAGGGGATGATGCGTGCCAACCTTCGGACTGCAGGTCTCATTTTAGAATGGAAAAAGGAGCACCATTGATATTCAATGAGAAACAATTGTTCTTACCAGGAGTAGTTCAATAGAAAAAGCCTCCAAATTATTGCTTCCCAACCCACTAGTGGAAATGAGACTGAGAATGCAACAAACATGCTCTGAGTCAAATATATTAAACGAGCATTTTGAGGAGAGCAACTGCAAAAACTCAAAATGTGGATGTTTATCTCCTATCACTTTAAGGAATTTATCCTGAAAAGGAAACGAATTTTGGTAACTTTTAGAGAAGATTCAAAAAATCCAGAATACAAAAGGGAAAACAAGGGATAATAACATATTACCTCCTGTTAAATATTTGAGCAAGTTTGAGTATATGGTTTTTAAAACACACAGAAAAAGCTCATGAACAAAAACAGGTCAACCGTTCCTATTAACCACATTGTAAGTAATCAGATGGACCACTAATAAAGCAGCACCTAACAGCATAAGACTCAGAATGATCTGATGGTCAAACTTGAGCCGATCCATTTAATTCCTAGGCTGTTAACCTCATAGGTTTCTTTCAAATTCTAGTACCACCAACAAGATATGACTGAACAATGAGTAAAAACAAGTATCCAATTCTCGTTTTAAGTATGTTAGACAATGCATCAATATAGATTTCTTCAACGGCATAGAATAGACCTCCACAGAGAACTGATAAGATACCAAATAGAACCAAGTTAAGCTCCAAACCAATCAGAAAATTGGGTGAAGAAACCCAGCTTCACAATTTTCATATCTTTTGATGTTGAGTTTTCTAATATTTCCTCGAGTGGTTCTTTATTGTCACAAGCACTTTCGTGGTTCAACCTAATGCAAAAGAGACCCCTCCCAGCTGTAAGGATTGACAACCCAGTAAACAATCGTCACTAATAAGACATGAAATCTCCACTAGCATCAATGGGCATATAATCAGAAAGTGGGCTACTCGATCCTTAAAAAATGCCATCCCGGTAGAAAACCATTACTTGTCTTATCCAACCACACTGATGGCAGAAATATAGAACTTCCCTATGCTACTAGAAGCAGAAACATACATTTTGTGACATAAATGGTATGCAGTGATTACAGGATCCTTCAATCACTGAGACACAACATCAGAACATTGCCATTCAGATCAGAGACGCAATAGATCACCAAACTAAGATAGCCAATTAGGCTATGTACATAATATAGGAAAACTTTAGAAGCCTCCTCCATCATAAATGACAAATGACTCCCTTATCAACAACCAATCCTAGAATAGTTAACACATATTACCAACACTTTCATTCAAATTTCTTAAAACAAGGTTTCCTCTTAGGAATTTGGAATCTTCTTTTCAAGTCAAAGCAACAGGTCAGCTACTTTATTTTTCCTATTAACCTATATAAAACAATATCAGCCTTTTGGTTAAAACTTGAAAGTCTCTCTGTTTACCATTATTAACTCAACAGTATCTGTCAAGAGCCAAATATATATAGGAGTTCGTACTTGTTATGTACATGGCTATGCTAATAAAAAATGCAACCATAGAAGAAACTCAAAACAATTTTTACAACAAAATTAAGACTTTTTTTCTGATAAAGCAAATCAGATCAGGTTCAATAGGATATATTATAGCTTATCCATATAAAAAAAAGAGTAGGAAATATTATAGAAGTGTTTTAAGGACATGGATACTGAACCTAACAACCGTAGTGCACTACACAAATGATGCATAAATACACAAAGAAAGCACGTGGTGATGAATGCATGGTATCTTTCGATTAAATTAAACCAAGAGGAACAAGTAAACAACGCACTCTTATCACCAGGGCATTTTTAAGTGTCACTTCATCCAGCAACAGGCCCAGTGAAGTGAAAATGTTGTTGTCCTTCATCTGACTCAATTTATCAAAGCACTCTTCAGCTTTGGAAGGATCTGGGAATGAAGCTGACATTTTAACAAAAGAACTCTTCAATTTCTTCTTCATATCCTCTGAACTATTCTCCTGCAATAAATATTTATCAGACTAATTAATCAAACCCAGCAAACAGTAAACTCCAAAGATCACAAATGAAACACCACAAGTTAAAATATACCACACTCATAAGAACTTTCTGAATATTCTGTCTCACTGTGCATGCGCATGTGTGTTGAATGGTGTGCAAGAATTATGAGGAAAGAAATGAATGGCAGAAAGCCAAAGCCAATGCTTGATGCAAGATTAATCACACAAAAAATAACGCACACCAAAGTAATATTTGAACAGGTAATGGTTGCATTAAAAATTAAAAAATCAAATATATGTAGGCATCTGTCAGTTAGCTAGAATAGAAGGAGAGCTGATTCATTAAGTCCTTAAATAAACATTATATGACCTCCTGAAAAGCAATACAAGCACTCTACCTTCTCTTTCCGTATGGCCAAATAATTCCGCATTTCAGTTTGCAACCTGAAAACATAAAGAGATGGTAATAACACATATGTCACCCTCACTCAAGCAGTAGTTTAGTACAACTACCTTCGTTTCTGAGATAAAATAGCACTCAGGGCCTTCACATGCAAAGGGCTAAAAAGAGAAAACAAATGGATCCAGTGTCTTGCCCTCTCTTCAACTGGAAGAAGCACCGGAAATAATTCCTCTGCAACAACAAGTTCTATGTTTTGGGACCTGAACATTGAATTTGACATTATAAGAGACCAGTTTTTAACTTTTTTAGCCCATATAAAGTGTAAAAATGCATACCTGAATTCTTTGCAATCTTTATCATAGCAAAGCATCAAGACTTTGCATGGAATCTGCTCAAAGTGATCACACATTGTGATGTGGCCTTCTGCACACTTGTTACAATAATCTCGATATACTTCCATCACTTTCTGCAGGGCTTTCTTTCTAACAGAAATCTGCATAAAAAGAGTATATAATTGAGTGGTAGACAGCTTTAAACACATATTAATCACACAAACATCCTATAGCAAGATTACCTTCTTATCCCTAAGCCTCTCTATAACCTCAGATATTAGTTTGGATGAAATATATTTAAGGTTAGACCCAGCAAGCTCACAGGCAACAATCACTGCCTGCATTCTCACTTTATCATCAAAGTCCAACAGTCGATCTTCAATGGCAGCTGTACAGTTTGAGTCAAAGATAGAAAACACGTTAATTAGATTTTGGAGACTGAACAAAGTTACATGCACAATAACCAAAGAACTTTTATTATGGAGATGCTTACTGAGAAGTTCATGGGATTCTATCCCTGAGGGATTGGCCAAGTAACAAGCTTTAGCACATTGTAGAGCAGTCACTCTAACTTCTGAAGATTTGTCACATAATCTTTTCAAGAACTCTACAAAGAGAGCATGATATCTTTGTGCAAGACGGTATTCAGGTCGTAAAAGAAGTTTTCCAATTAGATTAACAGCTTTTATTCGGACATCAACCTGATCAGTCTGTAGATAAACACAAAAAGTTACTTCAACAACAATTAAGAACAAATTAAAAGTATAGTAAAGTAGCGCCTAAGAAACACTTTTTTGGAAAACAAGTAACAAGAAATCCGTAATACTAATCCACACTATTTAAACAATATGAACAATAAATAGAACCAGTTGACTTAATACGAAGTTGTACCATTAATTCCTGGGTTAAGTTGGGGATAATAGCATTAAGCATCTCAGGAGCACATTGAAAAAGTTTTAACACAATCTCATGATAGAATTCTTTGAGCTCACTCCCTACAGCATCTCTATCCAAGGAGCAAGATGTTAAAAATCCACAAACAAAGGGCTGAAGCTTTTCTGCACAACTTTGGATAACAGAGGCAGCAAGCTGAGAAGCTGCAGAAGTTGCACCCTGTACAACATACATTAATGTAAACAAAGATCCAAATGTTTGTTATTACATACATAATTATATATACCAATGAAAGAAATTCATCTATCATGATAGGCAGAAAATCTAGTCCATATGGTCTTTGTATGATATAATGAAATATGGTAGACAATCTTGCTACTCAACTAAGCACTGATAGTTAAACAAAAAGTTTCAGTGCTCTATTTGAATTCTGAAGCAAATATGGTGCTCTTCTTAAGTACCTTATGAGCAATGACTTTAAACTTGAAAAGGCACCGCATTCTGAATAAGGACCATTATCAGAATGCACCACCACCCACAAACAAATTCTATGTAGCACGGTAGGACACAAAGACAAAGTAATATAATTTTAGAAACAATATCTCAATCCTAAGGATTCCTTGAATCATCAAAATCTCAAATGAAATTAAAATCCCAACTTGGAAGGAGATGCCAGAAGAAATGGCAAACTTAAGCAACAACCAAACTTCTTAATATCTAGTGAGAATTAACAGTGTGCGACATAAAAAGGAAAACAGAGAGGCCTCTGCCACCCAGAAATCCTACGCTCAACAAATATTTTCATGCATTCCAGGCCAACAAATGACATAACTCTTACTTAACAGATAAGGCATCCAGGAAGTATCAAAGCATAAATCATATGAAATAACAAATTAAATCAACATTAGCTCAATTTGTCTGCTCCAACAATGCTCAAACCCCTTTTTCACTATCAGTTCCGGAATACAAGTTAAAAACAGTCTCACTTGAACAAAAGAAAATATGTCTGTTAACACTCACCTTACTCTCTTGTACAAGATTTCGCAAAATTACGTCCGTAAGCTGGTGAGACACTTCCTCGTTTAAAATATGAGTCATTATAGACAAAATATCATTGATTAAACTCTGTTGATGGTGTTCTCTGGGAAGAAAGAAACAATAATGTTGTTTTTATCACATCATATACAAAATGGCAAATGAAAACAATAAGAATAATGAAGTGTTAAACAAAGACGATTGTGAGAAAATTATGGTGAATATATATAGGGATCATAAAATGAAAAGCCTTATATACTGTCGCAGCTTAAAAGCCCCACAGAACACAATGATTGCAGTAAAAGTAATAGAAGTTCACAGGTTAAACAATTTGCTACCATTCAACAAGGAGAATATAAAGACATAAAAGTCAAAGCTACAATAAGTTTAACAGAAACTCACAGCTCAGAAATAGGTAATTAAAAACTGAGTCATACATGAAAAAGTCAAAAGTCTAACTTGAGAGGCAAGAACAATAGAATGTTTATCAAGCATGTTTATCTCCAATTAGATGATTAAGAGGACAAACTGCTAATATTTTTTCAACTTCAGTTCAAGTAAGTTATCATTTAGAGATACACATAATCTGATAGATTTAAAAATACATAGCCCTTAGGTTAATCTTGTATGGAAAAGATCACATAAGAAGAAGGATTAAGTTAATTAAAGCCACAATATCATAAAATTTAATAAGTTAAAAGAAAATTACACAAATTTACCAAACAATAAACAGGAAATAAAAAGAGAAAGGAACCTGACCTCACAACCGAGAAAAAAATATTAAACATCTCAAGAATCAAATCACTGCAGTCAATATCCAGCATTATCACACAACATTTACATTGAGCAACAGTCTCCAATATCTTAACCCTCCTTGAGAAGAATGCGCTGGTAGTATCAGCAAGCTCCATGAACATGCTGAGAATGAGTTTAAACATATCCTGAAATGAAAGAGTTCATAAATTTGAATGATATAAAAGGAGGGAAACAACAATGGCATACAACAGTAACCATGTAATTTCAAACCCAAAAAAAATGTTACCCTAAGATATTTATCTGCAAAAGGTGGTTGAGGTGCCAGGATCCGAAAAAATTCACTGACACAAATGGCCACCAAAAGTCTAACATCTTTATCAGTGTGGTTAGATAGACCGTGCTTAACAATAGATTTCCTCAAAGGCTTTGTGACATCTTCCAGTTTTCCCACAACTAGCGCCTTTGTGGCAACTTCAACAACTGAAGGCTGCTCTATTTGCGACAACACACTCACAACTTTCTGCAAAGAGAATTACCAACACATAGAGGATCACACAAGAAGTTTTCCCCAACAAAATAAAATTCTAACGGATAAGCTCGTGAAAAAACTACTTAATTACTAAATGAAAAAAAAAACATAATTATTGTTAAACAAACCTAACAGAGCATAATTTAACGTGTATAATAGATTTGCACTTATGCCGCCAAATGCACACTACACATTTAATAGAATGTCAAAACACATTTCAACATTTGCATAATGTACAGTAGTTACTCTATATTTTTATTCAATAAACGCCAACATTTACGCCAATTGCCATTAGGAAGTAAATCCACGTTCTTAAGCACGTGAAGATGAGAAAAACAACGTAATGACTTCATAAACCACCCCATAATAAGTGGTATTTTCGACTAATCGACATTTCTATCGATTTGTTTGAGAGAAATCGCTTTTCTTGTTTCAAAAAAGAGAGGAGGAGAAGTTGAAATTTATGCTTACACGGAGAGATTTGACGATGACATCTTTGCTAGGACGAGTGAGTTGTTCGAGTTTGGCGCCGATTCCAGAGATGAGTTGCAACGAGGACTCGTCCATTTGGCGATGACTGAGAGGTTTAATTAGAAGGGAAAAAGAGAAGGAAAAGGTTAGTTTGGTAGTGGAACAAGGGACGAGTGAGGGTTTGGAGGGTTTATACTTTTCGGCATTGGCTGGAAAAAGAAAAACTGGGGCTGAAAAATTTAAACTAAAACCTACGGAAGGAAAAGGCAGAATTGGATTAACGAGAAAGGAATGCCCCGGTTTAAGCGGGGGGAATCCCGCCCTCTGATGCGCGTGGGATGACGCGCTGAGTGGAGGTGATGAACGATGAGATACAACGGGGGCTTTTACTTATTAATCCTTTATCAAAGAGAATAGTTACAGTACAGACTTATTTGCCGAAAAAGCGATGCGAGTGCGAGGCCCAGGCCCAGGCCCGTCTTGTGAAAGGTATCCGAAGTACCGAGTTCGAATTGAAGAAGTGAACGGGGCCATACGCCTAGGCTTTGCTCCTTCGTCTATAAAAGCCCTTCCCTCAGTTTATTTTATTCGCACCATCTTGCCTCACTCTTTAGAAGGTGCTGCTTTTATTTTTTTACTGTCAAAATATTTATTAAATCTTTGTATTAATATATTTATTTAATTTAATTTTTATAGTTAAAATTAATGTAATTTAATTTTTTAATTTTAAACATTATTTCAATTTATCCTCTTCCTTTAACAATATTTAATTTTATTATTAAAAAAAATAACGTGATATTGATGTGATATATTTTGATGATGTGACACTGACATAATAACGTGACAATATCATATGACATTAACATGGTAACATGTCAATGTTACATCACAAATAAAAAATTTTCAAAAAAAATTATATCAAGTCATAGAGATTAAATTAAAAAAAATATTAAAAAAATATAAATATTTAAATAAATGATAAATATACTTATTAATAAGTTAAATATTTAAGTGTAAAAGATATATGATATTAAAAAATATATATAAATATTTTTTTACTTGATTATTTGATTCTAAAATATTTATATTAATTTATCTTTTTTGCAAAAATTAAATTTGAATTCTACTTCTATAAAAAAATTTGAAAAAAGTTTTATACCTAAAACCAAATTTAGATGAATAACTTACATTATGTTAGAATAAAATAATAAAAAAGATTAAATAAATTCTTTTTTCTTTCTATTTATAATAGTATAAAAATTTAAAATTTATTTGACTTAATTTTTAACTTGAGCTGAACTCAAATTAGCAAAATAGGTTGATTTACTTACAACTTTCATAATTTACAAATACTCATTCTTTTGAAATTATTTAATCCTTATTCAATTTACCTTTTATTTAAATTTACTCAAAGTTTATTATAAAACGATTTTACTTAAAGTTCAAATACTACAAACAAATTCTGCTAAATTTAAATTTATATTATTAATTTGAATCAACAAAAAATTTGTTAATACAAAATAAAACGATACAAATATTTATAATTATATTTAACTTCATCAGTTATAAATGTATTCTTTAATCCAAAAAATTTCAACCTAAAAAATATAATATGAAATATTAAACAAAATAAAAATATAAAAAATAAATAAATAATTGAAAAGGTGGAATAACTCAAATTATATGGGTGTAATAAGAAGTTTGTCATGCCTTCATTTTTTTTAAAACAAAAATTAAATCAACCTATTTTACTAATTTGAGTTTAACTTAAATTAAAACCTAAGTCAAATAATTTTTAAATTTTTATATTATTATAAATAGAAGAAAAAAAAGAACTTATTTAGTCTTTTTATATTATTTTATTTTAACATAATACAAGTTATTCATCTAAATTTGATTTTAGGTATGAAATTTTTTTAAAATTTTTTTTATAGAAAGAGATTTCAAACTTAAGTTTTGCAAAGAAGATCAATTAATGTATACACTCTATAATCAAATAACCAAATAAGAAAAATATTTATATATATTTTTTAACACCACCATAAATATTTTACACTTAAATATCTAGCTTATTAATAAGTATATTTATCATCTACCTAAATATTTATTTTTTAAAATATTTTTTTCAATTTAGTCTCTTAATATTTTAATTTTATTTAATTTAGTTTCTGTATTATATATTTTTATTCAATTTAATCCCTATGGGGTGGCACAAATTTTGTTTTGAAAAATTTTTTGATTTGCCACTTAACACCAACACGTCAACATGCTAGTGCCACGTTAGTGTTGCTACCTCATCATATTAATGTCACATAACAATGCCACATCATCAAAGTAGTATCACGTGGCATGCCACGCCATCATGTTGGTGCCACATTAGCACTGACGCCATCCTCTTTAATGGCAAAATTATATGCCGTTAGGGAAAGAAATTGAATTGAAGTAATTTTCAAAATCAATGAACTAAATTATTTCTATTTTGAGTATAAGGTTAAATTGAACAAAATTCATAAATACAAGGACTTGGTAGGTATTTTGCTCATTTCTTTACACATTCTTTTTTCTTCAATTATTAATTATTATTTCTCTTGTATTGAATTGTTGTATTCTTTGCTTTAATTGTATGTTTCCTTATTTACTAATTATGATTGAAATTAATTATGGTGATAACTATGTTTTGTTAGTGTCTGAATCGCATGGCCATTTTAAGGAGAATTTAAAGTGTTGGGAGGGGAGTTGCATGTTGTTAGCAGCTTACTTTTATCTTTCTATATTCTGGGTATTTGTCTAGGTTTGCGCAAGCGGTTGACATTGGGGTTTAGGGTGGGTGTATTAATCATGACAGAGGTATTCATATAGGACATTGTAACTAAAAGCCAGATCGTAAATTTCCTTGCCAATATTCTGTTGATTTTGTGTGGAAAGGGTGCAAATTCAGTGTGATCAAGTGCCACGTTTACTTGTGAAAGTAGTAATATTACTCTACCAAGAATAAATTCTAAGAAATTGGGTAAATCAAAGTGTTTGGTAAATAATAAAATTAAAACTCGTGACAATTATAAAAAAAAGAAACCGCCATAAAAGCGGTTTAATTTTATCTATTGGATATTAGATTATTAAATTAGGTCTCTTGTGCTCCTAATCAAACTAGATATCCTATTCCATATAGGATTTAGCTGAAGAAAGTACATATAATTAAAAGCTTGTGCAATAATTAATCTTCGTTATTCCTTTTATGCAATCTTTGAAAAATTATCGACTCGTGATGATCATATTGAAGAATTCCCATGAATGTAGTGAGTGGCATATTAAGTTGCCTTCCTGTCAAGTCTCTTCTCTATTTCGCTCTTCAAAAAAAAAAGTCTCTTCTCTATTTCGAGAGTGTGTCAAGTGAATGGTATTCTTTAATCAAAGATTCTTATTTCATCAAACTCCATTATAGGCAATCTATGAAAACCAACAAGAAGAATCTCAACATCATAATTAAAGAAAGAACATCTGATAAAGTACTCTCTTAAGAAGTTGGATTCAACCAATTTCAACAACCCTGCAATAATTGATCACCTGTTAAAGCTTTTTAGTGGTGACGATCATAAAGATATTTAAGATTTTTGTTCATATAATGGAATTTTGCCTAATCAATAGAAGATATAGAATAATAAATAAATGGCACAATATTCATGAATACTATAGTTTCGGATATGACTCGATTAATGACGATTACAAGATAATAAAAGTTGCACAAAAGATTGAGTTAATAAGTCATGCACTTACAGGTAAAGTAAAAGTTTATAGTCTGAAAACTACTTTCGTGACCCTTTTATAATGGGTACATTCACTTGTGTACTTGCACTGAAAGAAAGAATATAAGCACTCCCCAGCACCATCATTCCCTTTGATATTAGAACTGAGAAATATCGCCAAATAGAGTTGTTTGACGACATAGAACATAAAACATAAAACGTAGTTACGAGGGCTTTTCAAGGATATCTTTGTGCAATTGCAACTTGTTTTGACGAAACAATCAATATATGGATGATGAAGGAAAATAGGGTGAAAGAATCTTGGACGAAGTTGTGTAGTTTCCAAGAAAGGATATCTTTGACTCGTAATTTATACACTTTGAGGCCTTTGGCTTATTCAAGGATGGGTGATCAGCTTCTACTACACCAGGAAGGTCTATCTCTTTTAGGGTATGACCTAAAAGAGAAGAAGTTCAAAGATGTCGACCATCCTCTGCGGAAGAATGTTAAAGCTTTTTTTGTGGAGATTTGTGTGGAAAGTCTGATTAAACTTGATGAACCTATTATAAAGTAAACAAGCTAAAAGATTGGAGAAGGAGATGACTGAAGATTGGTGCAAGATTTTTACTCTTTATCTATTCTTTATCTCAGATGTAAAGCTTTTTTTTTTTTGAAAATTCTCGCAAGTTCAGCTATCATGTTAAAATTTTATTAATTAAAAATAAAGATACAATAGAGAGGGGGATAAAGACCGAATCTCCAAAATTACAATGAGTCTGAGAAAATTTTAAATAAATACTTAAAATGGAATGTTTCATTTTACGTGCCTATTTATGAATGTAATCATAAAATTAAAATGCTTCCATGTTACAAGATTCTAAATAATTAACAAAATAAAAATAACAAATAGAAATTAGAAGTACTACTCCTTTACATTTATTTAAAACGAACATAAGGTAAATTTGTTTTGTCTAATATAAGAATTCCTTTTAGCTCACCTTCGATGGTTGAAAATATATGCAGGTTTCTGATGTGTATACCCCTGATTGGAGAGATAATTTGCAGCCTGATTTCCTTCTCTATGAATGTGTGAAATCCATAAAAGATATACCGCTTAAGTATTTTCGAATGGAGGCCAACAAATATCGAGTCTGAGAGAAACCTTTATGTCCCTCATGTATCATTTGTACAATCATTTTCGCATCCGTTTCTATCCAAATTCTAAATATATTGTACTCAATACATAAAAAGTAAACCTCGATGTAATGCCATTAACTTTGTCTGTAATGAATTATAATATCCAAAATTTTTAGAAAAGTAAAAAATCATAATACTTGTATGATCTCGAAGAATTCCTCCACCAATAGCATTTTGAAAGGCATATTTAGAGCTACCATCGACGTTCAACTTAAACTCACCGATCAATAGTCGATACTAGTAAATCATAGATGTAAAGCTTGAGCAACAAATTCTGTGTTAAAACTTTTTTTTTTAAAGAATATTGGTTGCTTTTTCTTTTTAAGGAATAAAAGAAGATTTGTGTTAGGTCAAATCCATATCATCATCAATATATCCATATAGACATACGGTCATGTTTCAAGTCTATATTTCACTATCTAGATTCATGTAACCCAAAATAAAAAATAAAAAAATCTCTTTCATTATCTCATAAAATCATGCCGACTTTGAATCAAAAATTGGTTCAACCGGCAGCACCAACATTAATTTATTCAATGCACAAGAATATTAATTTTCATTGAGATTTTATATTATCATGTACAAATTATTTCCCTTCTCAATTACAAAATTAAAACCATTGATTTTTAATTGGCAAACTTTTTTTTCGAATTAATATGCCACCAATAGTTCTTGCACTTCGGCGCAACTTTCATTTCAGTCTCTCAACTAGGATTTTGACCAAAAGAACCCATTTACTCATGGTGATATAATATTGTAGAGAGCTGAAACATACAATGAGCCAGACTAAAGAGGCTGTTTTTAACAATAATCTGTCGATTTTAATCAACGTTTATTTTATAGAGAATGTCTAAAATGTCAAAATATATGTAGTGCATGTTGTTATTGCTCCTGAGCCCAGTCAAGCTCATGAAACTTTTTTTAATTAAATAATTATATGCTACAATGATTATTTGCTATGAGATGTATGTGTGGGTGTATATATATATATATATATATATATATATTACAAACCTATATTCTTTGATTAGATTTACACTTTTGAACGGTTTTAAGTAAACTCTTGAATGGTCTCAGATCTCAACTTTTACTGCTCGTTAAAATTTATCTTGCAGTTAATGCAACCATTGCCCATTGCCCACCCACTCAAGTTTATTTCTTGGAAAACATGCATGTAGCATCCTGTGATGACTCAATTTTCAGTCTGAGGTTACAAAAACATGTAATTTTGAACTCAATTCAATGTCGACTTTTGGTTGAAACTGAAGCCTAGAGCTTAGACGCTTAGGAAGCGCAGTTCATTGGCTCTTTCCTTTTCAAAGTACTGATATTTGATTGTAACAGAAAGCAATATTCCAGTCCCTAAACCAATTGCTCCCCATGAAATTGACTACGACAGTTAATGCACCAATGCGCATCCCACCAAACGCAGCTACAGTTGGTACCATTCAAGTGCTAAGTTTCTAGGAATGCTATCAACAGCTGCCTAACAGAAAGAAAACACTGCAAATAAGTATGCGACAAGAGTAAAATGTTTCTCAGAAGAAGAAATTTATGCAACAAACCTGGGACTGCAGAGACATGTATTTGATACCGAGCAGCTGTATAATGCAAAGTAGCACTAATGTCCCCTCCCCATGAGTTCCTTCCATGTCCTCCTCCTTTGAGATACTTGAGTGCTTCATGGCACATAGTGAATGTGCCAACAGAATCAATGTCCATAACTACAGGGGTAGGCAAGAATAAACTGCATTTAGCTAAAACGTTTACAGAGCATGTACAAGAAAGTTTAATTACTTATCATAAGAAAGTAGTCAGCTAATAACTTTTGAGGTGTTTTTTTTTTTTCAAAAAATGAAAAATAGGATATTTAATTGCTTAATAACTCTCTATGAGGCAGTTAAGAACAAAATCTCAAACGAATTCAAGAAAAGATGAAAATTGCTAGACCTTCAAAAAGCCATTGTGGCTAAGGCCAAAGATTATCAAGTTAAATTTACAAATTGCTCTCATCAAATGACCTTGTACACATTGGAAACCTTGTTGGAAAGGCTCAAAGTACCCGTTTGGAAACCCATTGGGGGACAAATCCTCAGCAGACACAAGAAAATTGCCAGCAGCAGCATACACAAGAATGTCAATGCGGCCAAAATGCTTGAAAGTTGATTCAAGCACTCTTTTTGCATCTTCCTGCTTGCGAACATCCCCTCAAAGGCAGCTGCTTTCAAAAACAATAGCAAGTGTATACAATCTCTGTTGATGTTTCAGTGAAAGTACAATAAATGAAAAATCATGCAAAATGCTGGCAATTAATGGATCAGTAATCAACACACAGTGACAAAGCAATCGGTTCAGTTGAACTGATTATAACATCAGCAACCTCGAGGCAATGCATGAAAGTGAGCATTAAGCACCACAGAATTTTACAGTGCATTAATTCTGAATATCTCACCATAAGCATTGTCTATAGTAGTTGCTTGTTAACTTTTTCTTCTTCCAGTAGTGACCAGATTGGTTAAAACTATCAGTTTTTCAGCAACCAAAGAAGCAGAATTTGGCACTATTGAAGGGTTCTTGTTATAGGAAGAGAAAGTGTTGCAAATAATCAAAAGATGTACAAGAGGCGACGAAGAGGAAGATCGGAGAAGTTTTGAAGTATTAAGTATTGTGGCAAACAAAAGAAAATAAGAGAATAGATAGAGAATATGGAAAAGAATTAAAGAGAGAAGTTTTAGAAAAGTCAAGATCCCTCGTGGCATGCAATGGATTATTTATCTTAATCAACATAAGTTATACGACAATCGTGTTATGAAATATCTTGACAAGAGATTATAAAATCTTACCAAATGAGTCGTTGAAACTAATAAATGCATGGGGAGATATTTGTGAATACTGCGATTTCGGATATGACTTGATTAATGACTATTACAAGATAGTAAGAGTTGCATAGGAGATTGATTCAATAACTCATGCACGTATGAGTGAAGTGAAACTTTATAATCTGAAAATAAACACATGAAGAAATGGTGAAGAAATCCCTTATCACTTTTGCAACCCTTTTGTAATGGCTACGTTTACTTCTGGGGCTTTACATTACCTTGCAATGGAAGAAAAAATATGGGGATTCCCTAGAACTATCATTGCCTTAGATATTAGAACTGAGAAATATCGCCAAATGGAGTTGCTTGACGACATAGACTATAAAACAAATAACGTAGTTACAGGAGCTTTGCAAGGATGTCTTTATGCAATTGCTATTTGTTTCAACGACACAGTTAATATATCGATGATGAAGGACTATGGGGTGAAAGAGTTTTGGACGATGTTGTATAGTTTCCAAGGAAGGATGCCCTAGCTCTTAATATATACCTTTTTTAACTTCTAATACAGCAGGAGAACCTATCTCTTTTATGGTACGACTTAAAAAGAGAACAAAGTTGAAGGACTTGACCATCCCCAATGGAGATTTGTGTGGAAAATCTCATTAAACGTGATGAACCTATTATAGAGTAAACAAGATTCTGGATTGAAGAAGGAGATGAAGGAGTATTGGCACAAGATTTTTGCTCTTTATCATAGATATAAACCTTCAACAACATATTCTGCATTGAACTTTTATTTTGTTAAAGAATATTAATTGTTTTTCTTTTTAAGGCATAAAATAAAATTTGTATTTCATCGAATTTATCTGATCGATGTTGCACTTTTGGCTTAACTCTCGTTTCAGTCTCCCAACTAGATTTTTGACCAAAAGAACTCATTTACTCATGGTCATATATTTTTGTGGAGAGCTGAAACATATATACCTTGGGCCCGACTAAAGAGGCTATTTGTAACATTAATTTGTTGATTTTAATCACTGTTTATTTTATAAAGAATGTCTCTAAACAGTAAAATTATATATAATAAGACAATTTTGTCACAGCAAAAGTGTATTTTTTTCCTTATCTTTTTCATTTGTCTATTGTTATTATTCCTAGACCCAATCCTGCTCATGAAATTATTTTGTATTTAATTTTAATTTTATAAAATATTTAAATATGTTAACAATAAACCAAATTTTAGAAGAGTTAATTGAATTGAACCAATTACGTTTTAGAATTGTGAATTGGATCTGCTGAACCAATCCCAACTCTAGAGAGTTGTAAGTCTATAATTTAATTTCAAATATTTTCATTATTTTCTTTGATATGGGTTACAATGATTATTTGCTAAGATAATGTATTATGTTATAAAACTATATTGTAAAAATCAAGCATATGCATCTTTTAAGTAGGTGTGCACTTATTATTTTGGAACACAAATTCATTTACAAGATATGTAACTTTTTCTTTGCTTATATTTATACTTTTGCATATGCTGCAAACTATTGAATGCATTCCCCTTGTGTCCTAATTTTTGAAAATTAATGTTTGAGAATTTAGATTTATATTTTCACAAATATTATTGTACATTTTTATCTTTCTAAGTCTTTGAATGGCTTTAAAGAAACTTTCGAGGGGTCTCAAATTTCAACCTTTACCTATTAACTTGTAGCTAATATGAATTTAATGAGTTGTGTAACACTTTTTTCTTATCTGAGTTAAGAACAATATGAATCTAAACCATTTGGGACTTCGGAAAACCTTCAAACGAGATTTGATTGTTTGCTGGTTCCGAGGTAGGGTTTTTTTTCCCTCCTTTCGGAAGATTGCTTATGACATTAATTAATCCCTTACGTTTAAAGCGTCAAGTAACAAAAGCGTCGGATTGGCTACTCATAGGCTGATGTAAAAACGACGTCGTACAGAAAATGGTGCTCGGCCTTTTAGCTTGGTTACTCTTTAAAAATCGCCGTTGCTTTTTTCTTGTCGCCTGCATTTGGGTAGTATCTTCCTCCACCTGCTTAGAAATCTGTTGAGACCTCCTTTTGCCCGGTAGGTTTTCGCTCTTTAGTTCCTTCCTTGCCATATCTCCAAGCGATTTGCATTGCTTTCTGAATTTGGGTTTTCAAAGTTCCAGTTTGCCTGTAAAAGAGCCCTTCTTCCTTTGTTGATTTGCACGAGCTGCTTCACTCTTTAATAGGTTAGGCTGTTATTTATTTACATAATCGTTATTCTTTAATTATTATTTATTATCTTTTGGTTCTTGGATTGCTGGATTCTTAGGTTGAATATTTTTTTCCTTGGTATTTGCCTTGGGTGAGGAGTATGTTTGAAATTTAATTATGGCAATGACTGTTCTTAATTGGTGTATGAATCGCGTGGCTTTTTATGGGAATTCACCTTAATCTCTAAATTTAAACTTCTGGGAGGAGAGTTATCAGTTGGCAGGGTTGGTTACTTTGGACGTTTCCCGTTCTCGGTGTTTGTCGTGGATGCTTTATCTTGATAGGTTTTCTGGGCTGAGAATGTGCTGGCTGCGCATGTGGTTGAGATTGGGATTTATGGTGGTTGTAAGCGTTGTATGAATTATGACAGTGGTCTTGATACTGGGGATAGTAATCTCATGTTGTTTTGTTATCTGATTATTGTTTATGGGGTTTGAAGCTTTTATCCATTTTTTTTATATATCTTTGTCAATGCTGTGCTTCTGGGGTGGCTTATTCTTTTACCTGTACTTTAAGCTTTGGAGTTTCTTATATCTATGGATTATTTTTTATCTGTGGTTGCTTTTGTGCTATCAATGTTCTTTTTACCTGTACTGCACTCATAGAAAAATTGGGAGTATGGACATATTTTTACCTGTGCTTGACTTTTGGAGAGTTTTACCATTGGACACTTTTTTAACCTTTCGCTTCACTTTTGAAGGATTTTTAATATTGGACCCCTGCTTGCTTTTGGAGACTTTTTAACTTTGGAAATTTGTAAGCTGTACTTGAACATTGGACATTTTTTACATCTGATTTGCTTTTAGAGATTTTTGAACTTTGGACATTCGTTATCCATGCTTGACTTATGGAGGATTTTGAACTTGGGACATTTGTGCTTGTGCATAATTTGTGGGGGATCTTGGACTGTAAACATATTTTTTACCTGTTCTTGTTCTAGTTGTATCAGATTTGGGTTGTTGGCCTTCAAGTCTAGTTTGGTTAGGGCAAATTTTTAGGTGAGTCATCCTATTTAGATCAAGTTTTACCAGTGTCTTCAAACCTAAACTCTCAAAAGGTTAAAGATCTTAGAGCAGGGTAGATGCAACTTTGATGGAACCTTGCAAATTTATAAGTATGATACTTGTTTGTTTCAGACTATCAATATTGCTGTAATGCTGATCTCTATAGTTTCTATAAAGGTCACACCTATAGGATCCTCGATGACTGCTTTATCTGAGGAATCTTAAAAATATGGGAAACCTTAATGGAAGCAAAAATGAATAAGTAGTCTGGTGAACTAGGGTGTATAGTACTTAACAAACGATGCCTTAAATATATATTAAGGAATAAGTAGGAGAAGAAATAAATGGTCAAAACTTTTTTTAAAGGAGAAAAATGTAAATCCAATATAGGATTAGGAAGCTGTGATCTCTTGGTAGAATGAATGGACTGCAATTGGATATCAAGTATGTGTTTGTATTTTCCACTTTTAGTTCAGTTTTTAAAAGGATGAATTACATCGGTTTATATTTTCGATAAATTTATCATATTATTAAGTAACTATCAGTATTCTAGGCTGTAAAAGATTTGTAAACATCCTTGCCAAAAGTATTAGTGAATGGTTTTTAGTTTTGATTGATTAAATCTTTTAGATAGCTTCCTTTTAAAGCTTTTCCTGTATGACCATATGTATTAACATGATCAAGTGGATATCTGTCATGGTCGGGATCTTTATGGAAAATTATGTATCTTCTATATCCCTAATCAAAGATAAACCCTAAAAAACCCTAAGGTGGTACTTCACCAGAGGAACACGATATTCTTGTGGAAAACTAGCATGTTGACACTTCTTCACAAACTCATCTGGTGACCGTAGGTGGCTCCTTCTTCTTAAGGTTTTAGGACCATTATATTGATTTAGCTCTGATCTATTGATTTTTTCTCAGAACTACAACATAAGGGGCATCCCTTTGTCTAAGTTAAGACAAATCTTGCAAATTACCCCTTTGTATTTTTGAAATGCTAAATTAGTATTCTTTGTTCGTATTGATGATTGTTTTTTGGTATCCATGTCTATGGAACTTAGGAATTAACTTACATTGCATGATTTTTAAAAAAATTTCAAGTTTATACTTTCTCACTTTTTTTTTTCTTTTCCAGATAGACCTGATTGTTTTCGTCTAATTGGTATAATTAGATTACACAGATATCTGTAGAGCTCACATACCTTGAGTTCTTAAAACTCCTATTTCCCTTTTTCTGTCCCGTTATAGAACAAGAGAAGTTACTGTTAAATTTGGTCATCTTGTGACTACTGCTTATTAGTTTCTTTTTCTGCCACAGGTACATTTTATAATCCTTTTGGGTGCTAAATCAGTTGCTCCATTAACTGAAAGCTTAAAAAGGGATTTTGCTGGCAATGTTGCTGTTCTATCGAGAAGAAAATTGTTTCCATTTCTATGTTGATTAATTATACTGGTATATTTATTTTCATTTGATCCCCTAGTTTATTTTGGCTCCCCCCTCCCCTCTAAAAAAGATTTTATATTAGTTTGCTTTCTTTTTGTCTTCTACTGCTGTATCTGCACCTAACTAAGAGTATTTATGTGTTGTTTTTGAAGCTTTTCCTTGGAAGCAATTTCTATTCTGTTTCCTGCATGGAGGGAGCACTTTGAATCACATCAGACTATTGCTTCCTTCTTTTTTTGTAATCATGGCTGATCATGATCATGCTTTAGTGGTAGCTGATACTTCTC
Organism: Theobroma cacao; assembly: GCF_000208745.1. Lineage (NCBI taxonomy): Eukaryota > Viridiplantae > Streptophyta > Magnoliopsida > Malvales > Malvaceae > Theobroma > Theobroma cacao. The sequence continues at coordinate 6,407,449 of NC_030857.1, read as the reverse complement.
ATTCCCTTGTAGAACATACATTAGCAGATACTTCTCGTGCCCTTGTAGAACAGACATTAGTTATCGGGCAGGAATTTCCTGATGTTGAAACTTGCAGAAGAACCTTGAAAGATATCGCTATAGCATTGCATTTTGATCTTCGGATAGTGAAATCTGATCGCAGCCGATTTATAGCCAAGTGCTCCAAAGAAGGTTGTCCTTGGCGTGTCCATGTTGCAAAGTGTCCTGGAGTTCCAACTTTCTCAATTAGAACTCTGCATGGGGAGCATACATGTGAAGGGGTTCGCAACCTCCATCATCAGCAAGCATCGGTGGGTTGGGTTGCAAGATCAGTAGAAGCACGCGTTCGGGATAATCCACAGTACAAACCAAAAGAAATTCTGCAAGATATCCGTGATCAGCATGGAGTTGCTGTTTCTTATATGCAAGCTTGGCGTGGAAAGGAGCGAAGTATGGCAGCACTTCATGGGACTTTTGAAGAAGGGTATCGCCTTCTTCCTGCATACTGTGAGCAAATAAGGAAAACCAACCCTGGAAGTGTTGCATCAGTTTTTGCTACTGGACAAGAAAATTGTTTCCAGCGCCTGTTTATTTCTTACCGTGCATCTATCTATGGGTTTATAAATGCTTGTAGACCACTTTTGGAACTTGATAAGGCAGATCTGAAAGGAAAATACTTGGGTACATTACTTTGTGCTGCAGCTGTTGATGCTGACGATGCATTGTTTCCCTTGGCAATAGCTATTGTTGATCTGGAAAGTGATGAAAATTGGATGTGGTTCATGTCAGAGTTGAGGAAGCTTCTTGGTGTAAACACTGAAAACATGCCTAGACTTACAATACTATCTGAAAGACGGCAAAGCATTGTAGATGCTGTAGAAACCCATTTTCCAAGTGCTTTTCATGGTTTTTGTCTACGTTATGTCAGTGAAAATTTCCGTGATACATTTAAGAACACAAAGTTGGTGAATATCTTCTGGAATGCTGTTTATGCTCTCACTACTGTTGAATTTGAGAGCAAAATTTCTGAGATGGTAGAGATCTCACAGGATGTTATACAATGGTTTCAACACTTCCCTCCCCAGCTTTGGGCAGTAGCATATTTTGAAGGAGTGCGATATGGCCACTTTTCACTAGGTGTGACGGAGTTGTTGTATAATTGGGCCCTTGAATGTCATGAGCTGCCTGTTGTGCAAATGATGGAACATATTCGCCATCAACTAACCTCTTGGTTTAACAATCGTCGTGAAATGGGAATGAGGTGGACCTCGAGTCTTGTGCCATCTGCTGAGAAGCGGATTTTAGAGGCAATTGCAGATGCTCGTTGCTATCAAGTACTTAGAGCAAATGAAATTGAGTTTGAGATTGTCTCAACCGAGAGGACGAATATTGTGGATATTAGAAGTCGTGTGTGTTCCTGTCGCCGTTGGCAGCTGTATGGTTTACCTTGTGCACATGCTGCAGCAGCACTTATTTCTTGTGGGCAGAATGCTCATCTGTTTGCTGAACCTTGTTTCACAGTGGCAAGCTACCGTGAGACATATTCCCAGATGATAAATCCTATTCCAGATAAGAGCACTTGGAAGGAGCAAGGTGAGGGAGCTGAGGGTGGAGCTGCCAAGCTTGATATCACAATACGCCCTCCCAAGTATCGCCGGCCACCTGGCAGACCCAAAAAGAAAGTTCTTCGTGTAGAGAATTTGAAGCGCCCAAAGAGAGTTGTTCAATGTGGTAGATGCCATTTATTAGGACATTCTCAAAAGAAATGCACAATGCCAATTTGACTCCTATTTAGCTTCTTTTTCTGTTTTGTTTTTTCCCTCCCTTTTACCCTTTAATATTTTCTTCTGAAATCCTAATAGAATCTGAGTCATGTTTGTAATCTTATTGTATGTTTTTAACATTCTAGTTTCAGAATAAGCATTCACTACTTTTGCTTCAACTTGTCCATCTTCTGCTCATTGCTGCAGCTTGTTCGTGTTTTCGATCCACCTTTCCTTTTATAAGCACATAACAATTAAATTATTGTCATCTTATATTTGAAAGATATTATGTATTTCATATTATTGTTTCAGTTTTTACAGGTCTATCCGAAATTTGTCTGCTACGTGTATATAAAACTTCATGATCAACTTCTGCTGTACTAATTGATGTTTCTGGAACTTGAATCGCAATTCTATAGGGGATAAGTCATTTCCTTTTGATGATTTTTTCAGGTAAGTGCTATCATATTTACAGTTTTCCATCCTAGCTGTCGATGGTTAAAAGGCAAGTTTTTGTGTATATCTAATGTGCTTTCTCCCTTAGCTCAGCCATGCTCAGTCTGTTTTGCCAACCCTTTTTTTTTTATACCAGGTCTGATAGCTGGAGTGGTAATGCGTGTCTCGCTTGAAAGCTGCAGATATCACTGCTGGTGTACTCTTGACTGAGCATAAGCCAAGAAAAGGATAGGCATGTGCCTCCCAGTTGCATTTTCTTTTTCTTGGTTACTTCTGATTACCCTCTCATTTTGATTGTTTATTTTATAAGACTTTATCATTGATTTGTATTATTAGTTGTTCATAATAGATTTTGGGGCATAGGGATAGTTATAGACCACACCAGAGGCCAGGCTCCTCCCAGGCCTATGGGCTTGGCTCAGCTCAGGCTGGGTGCTACTCAGAATTTTTCTAGACCTGTCTGGTGAGATTATTTTTTAATTTTAATTCTAAAATATGATTAAAATATTTTTAATATTTTAATAATAAAATAAAATTTAAATGGGTGGATTGGGTCGGGTAAAGGCCTAGGGTTTGGAGGTACAAATTGGCTTGACTCAAGCTGGGCCCTCGATAGGATTTTTCTAGGCCCGTACCATGAGCTATTTTATTTTAAAATGTATTTAAAATATTAATATAAAAATATTTGTATATTTTAATAATAAATAAATTTTAAACAAATGGGTTGGGTCAAGTCAGGGCCTAGGTTTTAGAGGTGCTAATTGGGTCCAGCTTAGCTTGGCCCATGAACATCTCTAGATAGTTATAAGTCGGTAATTTAATTTCAATTATTCTCATTATTTTCTTTGATATGGTTTATGACATGCTATCTGCTACAATAATTATTTGCTATGATTTGTATTGTGTTATAAAACGATGTTTTAAAAGTTGATATTGTCCTCATGAGTTTACGAAGCGTGTGCATCTTTAAGTAGATGTGCACTTGATACTTTTTTGCTTGGATTTGGTCTTGGAAGGTGCTGCTGTTTAAAAGTGGTGTGGGGTTTTCTTCTTTTTCTGTAGTCATATGCGTTCTCTGATGACCATTTTTTGAAGAGTTTGAAGGAATAAGGTTTTGTGAGGTTAGATATTTAGATCTATGTATGGTTTTGTATTTTCTGAATTGCATTCATTTTGGTCCTGGCATCTGCTTTTTGTTTGCGCATTTTTAAGCCTGATATTATTGAGTGGAGAAATTTCACGTCTTTGATGATGAACTCTTTAGCAAATCTTTGTTTTTATTTCCATAACTGTCCCATGACTACTGCTTACCATGATTTTATTGCAAGATTTAAGTTATTTCCTCATCTATTGTGATTGAGGTTACCTGGTCTAGAGTAGATTTAACTTGCTTCTTGAAGCCTGGGATCACATATCTGCATCTATATAAGCTATGATATAGTTTTGTTCTGTTCTGTCCCTGACTTGACATCAAAATTGTTTGCTAAGCTTTGTTTTGAATCTTGCCGGTCTCTTTCTTTAAGACATGAACACCACTGTTTTTGCATTTATTATCAGATGAAAAAACTATCTCCTTATATGTCGTGGTCATTATCTGATTCTTGCTTACCCATTTTTTTGATGATGAACTCTTGAGAAAATCTTGGTATTTATTTCCCAACATGTCTCATGAATGGCTTCCATTGTGTTATTGCGTGAGTTTAAAATATTTCCATATCTGTCTGAGTGAGGCTTAATTCAGGTGTATTCCTAAGTTGATATCAAGCCTTTGGTCGAGTTATGCATTTAGTCATTGTATTTTATCTAAGTATGATAATTTGTAAAAATGGAGTCTTGTACTTTTCAATGTCAGTTCAATCCTTAGTGATGACAATTTTTCTGTCATGTACTTTGACGTGGAGTTTTGACTGAAGCTGATTTGATATTTTTTTTTTATTGATGTGGAGTTGAATTTGATGATATAGCATTTTTTCATATAATGACATGACATTATTAACTGGTGTTGATGTGATGATGATGTGGTATTTTTGGTCATTTAAAAAATAAAAAAAAATTGCTTTATTAACAAAAGAAGCAAGGAAATGAGAATTAACTAGACAAGAAATGTGTAAGAATTCCATGCTCAAGTGGGATTTTGTTTCCTTAGGAAATGAGACGTAAGTAGATGAAAAGAGGGTCCGAAATTTTTTTAAACTAATTGGGGTTTAACAGTTAAAAGAAATCAACCAAACAAATATAGAGAAATCGAAAGATATGAACTTAAATTTTGAAACCAAGAATTTTTATTCTTTAAGGGTTTAGGCAATGAAGAGAAATTTGGATGGAAGGAGAATGTAGATTCAAAGTTGGAAGAGAATTCAAAAAGAAGGGAACCAAAAGAGTAAAAATGTCCACTTTGAGGCTTAGGATTTGGGCCAAAAATCAAATAAAGAGATTTTCTTGGACTTTGCTTTCGAGAGAGGGTAAGAAGGGAGTTTGGGCTGCAACAAGTAAAGAAGATGACACTCTTTTTTTTTTTATTTGTTCTTCTTCCCAATAAGAAGATGACATTACTTGGACCCAACTTTCGGACTCTTTTTATTGTTGTTTCTTTTGTTAATAAAGCAATTATTTTTATAATTTTTTCAAATTGCTAAAAATGTCACACCATTGCCCGGTCAAGGTCACATTAGCATCATGTTAGTACTATCCTTAGATTTGGCAATTTTTTTGCACACAATACAGTAACACGACATAGAAGAATTAAGCAGGTTTAGAATTAAGGTAATCCTATTTTGTGTCATAAATGGGTTAAATTCACTTTATTTATTTATTTAATTGTGTTATTTTATTATATTACACGTTTAATAAATGTATGTGTTCATGTTTAGAATTCAAATACGCTTAATTAATTTTGTTATGCTGTGTTAATATTTTATATTTACACGACAAGGTTAAAACACAAATATAAATTGTCAAATCTAATTATTATTATATCATTTACAAAATGTCACATCATCGTTACTATACTATCAAATTCAACACTAACAAGAGAATGTTAAGCTTACATCATGAAAGAATTTAAATATTATTAGCATTGGACTAATATTGTAAATTTTGAAAAGGAAAGAAATTCGATTTTTATAAATTATTATATGAAATTAAATTAACTACTTTCACAGAGTATAGTAATTAATTCATTGCATAATTTTTTTTTAAAAAAAAACATAAGTTAATATTCTGTTTCTTCTAGCAAATCCAGCCCATGGATGTGCCCAGCCCAACAACATGCGAATTCCATTTTCACACTAAAAACCCTGAAACCACAGAACCCAACCGACTAAAAAGAAAATGGAGTTGGCGAACAAGCTGGTGGCGCTAGCAGCCAGGGCAGCGAACAGCAACGTAGTGATCGACGCGTGCTTGGTGACCTCATTTGCGGTGCTAGGCATTCGATCTCTCAACCAGCAAAAGGATATAGAAGCCCTGGAAGCGGAGAAGGATTCCTTGACCAAAACCAACAAGGCTATGAAAAAGGCCATCTGGGATTGGAAGCAGCAGCTCTTTGCTGAAGCCGACTCTGACTCTCCTCTTGTCCCTCTCGCTAGCCTCAAAGCCATCTATGGCGAAGCCCCATCTCCTCCAATTGGTAATTTTCTTTTCTTTTTGTTTTTTGTGATAGAAATATGTTTTTTTTTTTTGGTTTTCCTATACATATTCTTCAATATATGTGTTGACATCTTATTTGGGACATGTTTCAATTGAAATTCTTCCTACCAGAATACCAAAAAATGGTCTGTTGCCAGATGGATCCGCACAAATCCTTAGATGCGAAACACTTTAAAGTGGATTTTTTTTAAAAAAAAAATTATATACCATCTCCAATCCAATTGGTTTTGCTTTGTATTTGTGTCAGGAGATGCTACAAAAGAAGATGCAAAATCTCCAGCCTCCAAATTTGTAGTCTGAACTCTATATTGGATTAGCTAACTTCTGAGGGCGCAAGAATTCTGTGTAACCAATCAAAATTTAGTGGACAAAGAGTCGAATTTCTGGCCTTACCTCCGACTGTTGGATCCGTTGTGTTCAGTTTTGTGCCGGAACGGTGATCCTAATGGTAAAGAAATAAACAATCAGTCAAGGAGCAGTTGTTGTTGATAACGTTAATCCTATTCCATCACTTACATAATAATTGTGTTGTCTTGTTTGCCCCAAGCTTGGGTGAAAGCATCTCCAAATCCTGGCAGGTGTAAAAAGAGTCATTGAGGTAAATGTTTTGATCGTATGCAGCTGCTTTAGCAGTAACACACCTTCTTAATTGAAGTGCATTAGAGGAAATAAAGTGGGTTGTTTAGGCTGGTGCTGAGTGTTTTTAGTTGAGTGATGGTAGCTCAACCGATTCATTTTCTTTGTTATCAAAACATTGCATTGCTCCTGATAGTGGTGGTCATGTTCCGCACTCCTTCCATGTCTTTCAGCCATCGTCTCCCTCTTAAATATCAAGCTTTTGTTCAAAGAAAATGTAATTCCGGGATGCGGCTAATTTCACATGGATACTCACATGATCAACCCCAAGAACGATTCAACCCATCTAATAATCACTGTTCCTGATAGCGTTAAATTATTGTGATGAAACAAATTGGGTTGATTTTCCACCTGGCTTCAGCTCAAGACTCATAACTTTATCATTAGATAATTTGTTGTAGGAGTTTTTCTTTCTGAAACAATTATTTGTATTAAATTTAAACAAGAACAATATCCATGATTAATTTTGATATCTTACAATAAAAATAAATTTTTGAAGAAAGGGGGCAAATTAAAGTGTTTGGCTAACAATAAAATTCTAACTCATGACAATTAAAGGCGGTTAATTTGATATATAGTAGATAAGAGTATTATTAATTAGGTCTAATTTTCTACACGTAATCAAACGAGATCTCCTACTCCTTATAGGGTTTAGATAAAGAAAGTATATATATACACTCTTCTACACCTAAACCGACTGCATCTCCTATTCCTCATAGGATTTAGCTAAAAAAAAGGGTATATATATAGAAGTAATTAAAAGCTTGTGCTGTATATTCTTTGTACGCAGCCCTTGGAAAATTATCTACAATCATGTCAAACCATACAATTACTATGGATGCAGTGAGCGGCATATTGAGTCTCCTTCCAGTCGAGTCTTCTTCGTTTCAAGAGCGTGTCAAAGGAATGGTGTTCCTTCATCACCGAGCCTTATTTCATCAAACTCCATATCTCTCAATCTATGGAAACCAACAGGAATAATCGCAACATCATATTTAAAGATGTAGAATCCGGTAAACTCCTCTCTGTAGATTTTGATTCCATCGATTTCCAAAACCTCAAAGCAATCAATAACCCGTTGAAGCATCTTAGTGGATGTGGTGCTGATGATGATTATGGAGATATCCAAGTTTTTGGTTCATGCAACGGGTTACTCTGCTTAATCAACAAAAGATATAGGATAATCGAGTTGTGGAACATTTCGACAGGGGATTACAAAGTCTTACCAGATGAGTTGTTGAAAGTAACAGGTGCATCTGGGGAGATTTGGTATTTCTATGGCTTTGGGTATGACTCAATCAATGACGATTACAAGATAGTAAGAGTTGCACAAGAGATTGACTCAAGAAACCATACACTTATAAGTGAAGTAAAAGTTTATAGTTTAAAGGCTTTACAAGGATGTCTTTGTATAATTACGACTTGTTTCAACGACGAAGTTAATATATGGATGATGAAGGATTATGGGGTGAAAGAGTCTTGGACAATACTGTATAGTTTCTAAGGTGTAGATACTAGATTTTGGTTAATACTGTTACTCTAAAGAATTATGTTACAACATAATGTTGTACAGAGAACAACCAGAACAAGTGAAGTGTTACTTCACGCAGAATAACTAGAACAAGTGAAGCGCTACTTCACGCAGAATAAGTGAAGTGCTACTTCAAGTACTACTTAAAGCAGAACAGTTAAAAAAAGTAAAGTATTACTCCATATGGAACAACTAATACAAGTAGAACAGCCACTTTGAATAGAATAACCGCTTCACTTGGATGACAGTGAAAGTAGCTCAGAATAAGTGGTTGGGTTCATGGGTTACTTTCATCTTGGGATGTTTCAGAGAGTTTGGCTTGGTGGCTCAGATATGAAGGTAGTTAAGAGATCTTCCTCTTAACCCTTTCCTGAAGTACAAGTGTTTCACCCTTTTATCTTGTTCTCGTATACTTATTCATGTACAGCTTATTCTCATGTACCTATTCTCGTACAGCTTCTTCTCTTGTACCTATTCTTATACACCTCTTTTCTATTACCTTTACTTGAGAACAAGTTTTACTACATCCAATTACAGTAACGGTTACTTTCATTAATATTCTTCATAATAATGTCATTCATTAGGCGCATTAAAGCCTATTTTTATGTAACCGCCACTTTTAGCACTATATATAGAGCCTCACAATTCATTTGGGAGGACTCTTCTCTCCCCCTCCAAGCTAACACATTATCAACTTGAGAGCTTCTCTCTCTAAATTCTCTCTCTAATTATCTTGTACTCTCTAAGTCTCTTTAAGTCTCTTCTTATTGTCTTCCACCTGCCACAGCACTTAGTACTTCAGGAACTGCTTCAATCTTCCTCTCTGCCGCCTCTGGCACATCCTTTTACTTGTTTGCAACGCTTCCTCTCCCTATCATAAGAACCCCCTTTACACAAGGAAATATACCTTCGGCGCCTCATGTATACTCTTTGAGGCTCTGGCTTATTCAAGAACTGGTGACCGACTTCTACTACACCACTAAGGCTTATCTCTTTTATGGTATGACCTAAAAGAGAATCAGTTTGAAAAGGTCGACCTTCCTTAATTGAAAAATGTTAAAACTTTTCTTGTGGAGATTATGTGTGGAAAGTCTTGTTCAACTTGGTAAATCAATTAAAGCATAAACAAGATTAAAGATTGGAGAAGAAGAAGACGAAATATTGGCACAAGATTTTTGCTCTTTTATCTATTTGTTATCATAAGTACATAGCTTGTCTTTGTCCCTTTGATTCTGACAAAATTGATGAGGCAAGCGGCATAGAGGCACAGACAAAAACGAGAGAATGTTATATGCATTTCTCATTAAGGAAAAATCAGGGTACAGTGAGTTTTATATACAGCCTTGTAACTAATCAGGGAATAAAAGAAAGAAAAGCAATTAACTAATCTGTATCAACTAACTAACTAACATTTAAAAATAATGAGTAAAGGTAACTCTTTAACAGTAACTTGTGGTATGACTGGTAAATAGCAAATCGTTGCGTTTTGCTTCTCTAATTTATTTCTTCTTAATACGATGCATTTGACTCTACCTTCTTTGCCCATCCATTTGCAGATTCGAGTCTCTGTCTCCTTCTTTTCTGTTTATTCTCTTGAGCTTATTTATTCACATTGTTCAGCTAATACTCCCCCTCAAGATGGATTGTGATTATTGATAACATTCATCTTGCTCATCAAGCTGTTAAATTGTTTTGGTTGTAGTGCCTTTGTAAATAAATCTGCAAGTTGAAGTTTGGTTGAGATGTGTAACGGCTTGATAATTCCAGTCAAAACCTTCTCCCGGATGAAATGGCAATCCATCTCTATATGCTTCATTTGTTCATGGAATATTGGATTCTTGCAGATATTCAATGCTGATTGATTGTCACAATAGAAACTTACTGATTCTTCATGTCTTACATCAAGATCTGCAAGTAGGACCTTTAACCAGATCACTTCACAGCATGCAGTTGCCATCGATCTATATTCAGCTTCTGTTGAACTTCTAGCCACCACCTGTTGTTTCTTTGATTTCCTACTTATCAATGATACCCCAATAAAAATGCAGTATCCTGTTATTGACTTTCGAGTATCTGGGCATCCTGCCTAGTCACTGTCAGAGTATGCTGAAATTACTGGCTTTGTTCCTGTTTTCATTAAGATCCCCTGGCCTGGTGACCCTTTGAGATATTTCAACACTCTGTGTGCTGCTATGAGATGCTGGTTTCCTGGTTTATCCATGAACTATGAAAGGACTTGAACTGCATATGAGATCTTTGGTCTGGTGAATGTCAAGTATAGAAGTTTCCCAACTAGCTGTCTGTAACTTGTGGGATTAACTAACTGCTCCTCCTTTTCAGCCTTACTTAACTTGTGATTGTAGTCAATAGGCGTTGACATTGGTTTGCATCCAAGTAATCCTTGTTCTTCTAAGAGATCAAGTATATACTTTCTTTGGCAAATGGATATTCCCTTAGCTGACTGATCAATCTCAAGGCCTAAAAAGTATTTAACATTTCTTAGATCCTTCAATTTGAATTGTGATTTCAGATACTGTTTTACATCATCCGATGCCTTGGTGGATGTGCTTCCAACTATGATGTCATCAACATAAACCAATAAAGTAGTAAAACTCCCATATTCCTTCTTCATTGTGAATAATGAATAATCTGACATGGACTGTTTAAATCCATATCTTAAAACGGAAGCTGTAAGTTTTGGCATTCCATTGTCTAGATGCCTGCTTCAATCCGTATATGGACTTATGGAGTCTACAAACCATTTTGCCTTTAGCTGGATACTCCCCCTTGATGTCATATCCTTGTGGCAACTCCATGTATACTTCTTCTTCTAGGTCTCCATTCAAGAGTGCATTATTGACATCAAGTTGAGATAATGTCCAATTACACATTGTTGCAATAACAAAGAAGACTTTTACTGATGTCTGCTTGGCTACTGGGCTATAGGTCTCTTGAAAATCAAAACCTTCAACTTGGTTATAGCCTTTTGCTACCAACCGAGCCTTGTATCTCTCTATGTCTCCATTTGCCTTTAATTTCACTTTATACACCCACTTGCATCCAATTGCATGAGAATTTGGAAGCAATGGAACTATACTCCATGTCATATTATCTTCCAAAGCTTTAAGTTCAACATTCATGGCTTCTTTCCAATGAGAATGATTTACTGCATCTTGGTAAGAACTTGGTTCATGTCACGACCCGGAACCTCCCTCGGGCCCATGACAACCGCCGCGACGTCCCGATTGACACTCATTATCCGAAATGCCAATCGGAACCCCGCAAGGCTAACGAATCAATTTTTTGCATTTCCTGTGAGCAATCGTTGTTAAATATCGAATTTTAAGAAAATATAAACTATTTTAGATCGAAAACAATCAAAATAAAATTTTCGCTACATAGGTGTATTTTGATCATTTTTATCAAAAAATTTCGAAACCTGATAAAGATACAACGTATGGTAGAAAAATATTCGATGCCGATTAAAAATAAATTTTTGTAATCTAAATCATTCATTTAGAGTGAAAAGTTGGCTAATTAAACTAAATAAAAATATTTGATAATATATTTCATTTTCTTATTAAACAATTTTTATAGAACTATACATAAATAATTTTTGTAGCGTGAGAATAAAATAAATTTATACATACAATAATTTACAAAGTTATAATGTACAATAATAATTACAATGACAAGTGGCCCATAAATACACCAAGTATTGGTGATAGTAACCTACTGTCTGTGGGATAGAGGGGTCAACTGGAATCCTCGACAAAATCGAATATCTACAAGCTACCACAGGCCTGAAATGTTTGAAAATGAGGTGGGTGAGATTTTGCAATCCCAATGAGTAAACAGACATTATCATAAATATCTAAAGGCGAGTAAAATGGAGGCGAGTTTAAACAACTAATCACAAACCATTTCATAAGGTTTTCAATTTCTTTCTTAAACCATAAAACATTTGTAATTTACCAAAACAGTTGTCAAGGCTTATAACCTTTATTAAAAAATGGCTCAAGCCAAAATCTAGTCCTCAGGGATACCTTGACCGAGACATCTAATCGAGTCCGCCAAGGTTGTTAAGATATTTACATGTTAAACACATTCTAGTTTTGAAAACAAGTCGTTCCTTGGCGTTGGCCGAGTTACACATTCACGTGGGGATTCGACGTAAAGTGAACTCTAACACTACCCCGGGAGTTACCCTCCTCGCCTCTACAACTGGAGTAACTATGAAATCGAGTTTACCGTGCCCCTCTAATAGGCAGTCCACGGAAACCCGTCACTGCAGTGACTAAACCCACCAATTTTAATAAAATTTCGACAGTATAACGTGGCTTTTATTTATTTACCCAGCCTGCATAGTAAAAACAGCTTACATAAATTTTTAATACAATTTATCAAATATAGCCACATATACTCATATTTCATAAGCCACTCATAGGAAAATATATATTTTAAAATAATTGACAGCCTCCAATTACTCAATTTCATAATCAACACAATATATTTTTATTTGTCACATTTATTTCTAAAACATCAAAAATCCCGTTTAAATCTCGTTTTCATTTCATAAAATACATAAAGAGCATTTAAAAATAAACTCTAGATAATTTAAAATAATAATAGGTTTACTCATCGTTTGTACAAATTAACTGATTTTTAGGTGCCCCGATCACTGTTCGTTGGGTATTACTTCCTTGCCTTTACCTGAAGGCTCTCCTCCTAAACACATTACAAAATTTACACAATTCACCACATTGATTCTAAATCATTATATAATTGACTTAAATCTTACACTAATGCATGGTATGAAATGCAATAGCCTAAAACGGCTTAAATGCGGTATTAACCTATTTTTGGTACTTTACCCGATAAATTGCTAACGCGTTCCATTTTAGCTCTAAATTGTCCCATTTTCTCTTCAACATTTCTAACCATTAAATATCAGCCAATAACCTTCTAAAATAACCAAAATCAACTCACCTTCCTTCTTGAAAAATTCGGTCAAAAATGAGACATGGTAAATTTTTCACTTTGTTTTTCTATCACATTTAACCATTTTTCATCATTTTCTCTTCATTTCTCTTAGAATAAAAATCAGTTCATCATCATTGTACATCAATGCATATTCAGCCAAGGGTGGGTATTGTGAAAATTTTATGCTTTCTTGCCCAATTTAATTTCTATACACATTTAACTAACTAAAACTACCAATTTAACTAAAATTCAAAACCTAAAAATTTCAAATTCTCTCCCCTAAAATTTCAGCCAGCCCTTGGTTTCACTTTTTGATCTCTCTCCTCAAGCATTCTTAATGGAAATAAAGGCATAGGAAAGGTAGAAATCAAGCTAAAGTCGAAAAATTCTACCGTTAGACGCGTAAACGGACGAAAAACGCGAATTCCCCTTTGAATTTTCTTGTTTCTCTTTGGTTTTTTTTTTTCTTCCTTTCCTCTCTATTTTCTCTTTTTTTCTCCCTTATGGCCGGCCATCACTTAAAATGGGGTTTAAATGGGCTGACTTTTCATTAAAATAATATTAAATCATTAAAAAGTGCCATGTGTCACTTTCCCATTGGCCCGTTTTTAAATTTTCATCCATTTGTTTTCAAATTTTCACCATACACTTGTCCCACATATCCATAGCTTAGATAAAATTCTCAAACTTATCCAAAGTCTCGGTGGAGTAATTTTTGAAATTTACACTTTTACCCCCGTAAAAGTGAAAAATTACATTTTTGCCCAAAAAACTGAAAAATTGCCCATAGACATATTTTTCATCCCTTACACTCATACCATTCTCCAATTTGTCAAATTTGATCTAAATTCTCTCAAAATCTCAAATTTTGTTTGCGGATGGTAAAATTACGATTTTGCCCCTACACTCCAAAAATCACCAGAATTAAACTTTTTCACTTCCTATCATTAAATTATACTCCAAATAGTTAATCTTGGTCAAAAATTTCACTCTATGATCAAATTATTATCTTAGGTGGCAAAATGACGATTTTGTCCCTGAACATCAAAATTTTCAATTTTACCCCTAATGAACCCTCGAACTCCGAACAATCATTTTTAGTCATTCCTGGACTATAAAATATTAAATTTCATCATACGATTCCTACTTGAACTAGTTCGATGTTAAATCAACTCAAGTGTATCGTTAGGTACGATACCAGATTTCGTCTATTCTTAGGTGTTTTCCTAGTATAATAACATGTTATTCAGTGCATGTATGTCATGACATGTGTTTATAGGGTCGGGTTTTACAGTTCATGAATGTTTGACAGGGATATGACAAAAGCTTTATGTTTTGATGAAAGGTGATGACAGGACAAATAATCAAATATAGGATGTCTAGTGACAGAATTTGATTGTGATGGTAATTCTTTGTAGTAAGCACTTAAGTACTTAGGAGCTTGTTTGTGTCTAGAACTCTTCCTAAGTGGCTGAACATGATTAAGGTGATCAATAGTATTTTCTGTTTCTATTTCCCAAAGCTGCATATCATTCACAGGTGCTGAATCATGGGAATTTTCATTTTGAATTTGTGTGGAAACATGTTGTGGACACAATATGGGTTCATTTTCAAGTAACTCAACAGGTATAAATTCATGATCAGGAAAATTGTTTTGGTCAAAGTCAAAATCATCAATATTACCAGCATGCATACTAGGTGTTTGACAAAATTCAGAATGTTGTGTATCATGCTGTATGTTCTTGAATGGGAATATATTCTCATGGAAAACAACATTTCTGGATACTTTAACCTTTTATGCATCAAGATCATAAACCTTATACCCTTTGATGTAATTTGGATACCCTATAAACACACATTTATTTGCCCTGCTATCAAACTTCTTCCTGTTGTGTGGTAATGTTGACACAAAACATAGACACCCAAAGACCCTGAAATAATCAAAATTTGGTTGTTTTTGGTATAGCACTTGATATGGTGACTTATTGTTTAGGACTTTGGTTGGCACCTTATTGATTATATGTATAGCAGTTAACACTGCATCACCCCAAAAATGCATTGGGAGTTTTGACTGGTGCAAGAGGGCCCTAGCTACTACAAAAATATGATAATGCTTCCTTTCCAGTACTCCGTTCTGTTCTGGAGTGCCAACACAAGACAAGTGATGAATTATTCCAGTTTTTGCATAAAAATCAACAAGCTCAAATTCCTTTCCATTATCTGACCTTATGCATTTAATTGAAGAATTGAATTGTCTTTGAACAAAAGCATTGAAGGATTGAATGATTGATGCAACTTCAAACTTTCCTTTCATTAAAAATATCCAAGTAAAACGTGAAAAATCATCTACTATAGTGAGGAAGTATCTGTGTCCAAAAAGGGTCGGAACCTCATAGGGTCCCCAAATATCTGTATGAATTAACTCAAAAGCTGTTTTTGTACTTTGTACATGTATTGGGAAAATAAGTTTCTTTTGCTTAGCAAGAGGGCATACTTCACATAACAAATCATTTCTATATTTGATATTTGGAAAAGCTTGGTTCAGTACATAAATTCTTTCCAGAGGTGCATGCCCCAGCCTAAAATGCCAGAGATCAAAGTTCTTGCACCCTGACTTAGAGGAATTGACAGATAAAACAAAAGGAAATTTAACAAGTTTTTCAAATGCAAACTAGTGTAACTTTTGTTCATCCTTATCCTGCATCAAAAAAAGTCTAGAAGACAACCTAGCAACCCCAGTCACCCTTCATGTGGCTATATCCTGGATAACACAGTGGCTGTCAATGAAGAAAATACAGGCTTTCTTGGATTTTGTAAGTTCACTTACTGATATCAAGTTGAATTTAAAATTAGGTACACAAAGGACATTTTCTAATGTCAGCAGAGGGGTTAATCTAATAGTTCCTATGTGAGTTACTAAAGCCTTCCTATTGTTTGGTAATTTGACAAAACAATTGCTAACCTGTCTGACAGAAACAAAATTACTCAATGAGCAAGAAATATGACCTGTTGCACCTGAGTCAATTATCCAGGAATTTTGTTTTACCATGAGAACATTTGTATGGTTGTGTTTGGTTGGTATGTTACTGAAGGTATTAAAACAAGAATGAATTGAGGTAATACCTGCAAGGGCTGAATTAACAAGGAAGTGTTTTGTCTGTTGATTACTTGGTGTAGTGTTCTTACCATCAATGCTTGTCATACTATTTTCATTCAAGATTTCCATTAATCTGTTGACTTTCTGCTTAAGGACAGATAATTGGGACATCGATCCAACTCTAGTTGACTCCTCCTCCTGATCAGATTGGTGCTCGGTAATATGATTATCTCCACCAGCTGACACACTGTTTGCTGCTGCCTTTCCTTTCTTGAGATTGCTCTTCCCTTTAGTGAACTTAAAGTCCTTCGGGAATCCCACAATCCTATAGCACTTTTCTTTCACATGACCTCTTTTTTCACAATGGCTACAGACCAGATCCTTTCTCACTTTCTTCTTTCCATCTGTTGAAGTAAACATAGCACCAGATTCCAGCACTGGCTGTGATTGAAACATGAGGTTCCTCTGAGCTTCTTCCCTAAGCAATAAGTTGTATACTTTATCCAAAGTTGGGATTGGATCCATAAGTATGATCTGTGATCTAACTCCTGAAAATGATTCATTCAACCTATTTAAAAATCTGAAGACCATATCTTTCTAATATTGGCCTGTGAACTTCTTGAAACAATCAGCATTGCATCTCCCACATTCACAATGTGGAAGTGGTCTGAAATTCCTTAGTTCTTCCCATATGCCCTTCAACTCAATAAAATAAGAGTCCACTGATCTAGTTCCTTGTGTAATGTTCCCTAGTGAGATTGTAGATTGCACACTCTAGTGTCATCAGGCTATGCAAAGTTTTGTTTTAAGGTATTCCATATATCAGCAGCCGATTCCATGTAAAACACTGTTGATGCAATTGGTTAAGTGAGTGAATCTAAGACCCAAGCCACTATTAGGTTGTTGCATCGTGTCCAAGGTTGGTATAAAGGATCTGTCACAGCTAGTTTTGGCAGTGTACCATTAACAAATCCAAGTTTGTTTCTAATTGACAGAGCTAAGAGGAATGATCTACTCCAGGCTATGTAGTTGTTTGTGGTCAATTTGGGATTAATTACCACTGAACTAGGTTGGTCTGTATGATATAGATAGTAGGGTGATAAGGGATCTGAGGTTGGTGATATTTGCTGCCTTGCAACAGCAGTTGTTGAAGCTTGAGCCATCAACTTAGTCGACTCTGTATACTCAGCCATCAGATTCTAGATCTATTAGTGAATGATCCTAAATCTGTTTAATTTAATGCCAAGTAAAACTTGCTAATCAAACAGTGAGAAAATAGATTCCAAGAGAAACTTACAGATGAAACAAAGAAGAGAGGAAACAGGAAATGCAGAAACCCTTTGTGAGCTAGTTGTGCCTATTCTCTGCAGAAACCCTCGACCCGCTCTGATACCATGACAAAATTGATGAGGCAGGTGACGCAAAGGCACAGACAAAAATGGGAGAATGTCAGATGCATTTCTCATTAAGGAAAAATCAGGGTACAGTGAGTTTTATATACAGCCCTGTAACTAATCAGGGAATAAAAGAAAGAAAATCAATTAACTAATCTGCATCAACTAACTAACTAACATTTAAAAATAATGAGTAAAGGTAACTCTTTAACAGTAACTTGTGGTATGACTGGTAAATAGCAAAACGTTGCGTTTTGCTTCTCTCATTTATTTCTTCTTGATACGGTGCGTTTGACTCTACCTTCTTTGCCCATCCATTTGCAGATTCGAGTCTCTGTCTCTTTTTTTTCTGTTTATTCTCTTGAGCTTATTTATTCACATTATTTAGCTAATAGATTCGTCTACGTTGACCTTTTAGTCTTTTTAAAGAGCATTATTGTTGTCTTTTAAAGGAATAAGAGAACATTTGTCTCATGTCAAATCCATCCAATCATCAATATAAACATATAAGATCAAGTTTCAAGTTTAGATTTTACTATCTAAATCCGTATAACCCCAAAAAAAACATAATGTATTTTATTATTTCATAGAAGCTTTTCTATTTGTCTCTAAATTAAGAAAATTGTGCATCAGATATTCAAAATCAAAACCGGTTCAATCGACAACCACATGCAATGCGTTCGAATGTTAACATTTCATTAAGGCTTTTAATTACTATCATTATGTCCCCCTTCCAATTACAAAATCAAAACCCAATGATTCTTAATTAGCTTACACCGTCAATGAAAGATAACTTTTACGGTATTTCCTTTTAATTGGACTAGAAGACATTTAGCCTGTTTGACCTAGTTTTTTTTAACTTAAAAGCTATTATTAAGTTCTTATGAAAAATAATAGCTTTTAGAATTAAGTTAAAACTATTTGGTAAACTGTTTAACAAAATAAATTATGTAAGCTCTAATTTTGGTTAAAATTACCATAAAAGGTATTCATGCCATCTTCAATCACCTAATAAGTTATAATGTTATACTTCAAGTTTATATATAATTTCATATGTTAAAATCGAAGAAATCAATCAAAAAAAGAAATAACTTTCAAACTTGTATAGTAGTAATAGTATTAGATTTTTGTTGATCTAACACGCAATCAAACCATATGCTTTAATTCCCAAAAAATAAGAGAAAAGAGGAAACGATGTATTTAATATATATTAAAATCTTTTTTAGTGAAAAAGAGAGAAAATCTTTAAATAGTATGAATGTAGTGTTGAATTTTAGATTTTTTTTTCTCTTAATCTTTGTCAAATAAAAAAAAATTTAGATTTTTATATTATGTTATTGGGGTTTCTATTTTTTTGTTTGTTTTTATAGAGAGAGATAAAGAAGAGAGAAATCGTTATTTACGTTGAAAAATAATAATTTGCAAAAAGAAGAAGAAGAGAGTGAGATTCTTGAAAATTATGTGTTTTTAAAAGAAGAGAAGAAAAAGCTTCTCAGCTTTTTTTTAAGCTCTTTTTTTAAAAATTTTATTCTAAAAAAAATTATTTTTTTTAAAAGCTTATTAACAAATTATGTTTGGCTTGACTTTTGCTTTTAAGAGGTAAATAAATTGAAAAAAAGCTAAACCAAACATGCACTTAAAATATGTATAACTTTCAACTTGTTTTTGCATGCAAGCGGTACGTAGTTCTTGCACTTTGGCTCAATGTTCATTCAATATCTCACCTAGATTTTCTACCAAAAGAACCCATTTACAGATTTAGTCATCCTCATATAATTTTGTGTAGCGATTGAAAACAAACATATTGAGCTTAAAATCAAGACCTTAGCCCTTACCTTTTATCAAATTTGGTGGAGACAATTCTTTTCAACACAAAACAATTAATATCAATGTTTGTTTCCCTAGATATACTGTCGACAGTTTAATTGAATGCTCAATCGCCTTTGTAAGCTAACTGTTATCCGTATGTTAACACTGAAGCTATAAATTAAGGAACTAAACATATTTTTCTAGTTGGGAACTAAGTTAAACTCAAGCTGGAAAACTTAACATCAACGCATTCAAGATCACAAACTTGAACTGCTAAGATCTTCTCCAAGCCATAGAGGGCATTGATGAACTGCATGACCATGGAGATCCGACGGCACTGAAGGGTTGGGCAAAGAGTAATGCCCTCTGATTTTGATATCTTGCTATAAAACAAAAATGGTAGTCAATTTCCATACCAACATATATAGTCTTTGAATGAATAATCGGAGGTTCTTGGTGCAGATGAAATTAGGTGTTATCTCTTTTGAATTTTAGAGAATAAATTCAAGACTTCAATCCACCTGACTGTGATGTTTAGCCATTTTCCCTTTGTATCGATCAACCTCCTCTTTATAATACAGTGGAAATTTTCCATCCAAGTTTAGTAGTGGATGACTGATGTTATGTGCCAACAATAGAAGCCTAGGATGCTATCCTCTGCATAGGCTTTCACAGTTTCCAGCGATCACAGACATCTATTTTCTCGTCATTCGTACTAAGTTGAAGGCTTAAAGCAACTACCTTTTCTCTTACATATATATATATATAAATAAAAGAGAGAGCAAACGTACTTTCAGACATGACTTAAAAAAAAAGCCTTTGAGCATTAGCCATTAATAAGGATGTCATAGGGTACCTTATTATGGAATATTCGTGAGTATTTGATTCTATTAAGTTGAATTAGGGTATTTAATAAATGGGTTTGAATAGAGTTTGGGTAGTGATTTCACTACCCGAATGGAGTTCGAGTATCACTCTTAGGGTAACTGTTATCCGAATTCAGGTAAAGAAAGAAGACAACCAAAGTTTATACTATCTTGACCAACAGTTTTTTTTGTTAAATGTTGACAAAAATATTAAAAATATAGTTAGTTACATTATTAATGTGATGACATTAATCTATATAAATAAAAATATTACTAGATTATCTAGGAAGAAGATTTTAATAATTTTTTAATTTAATGGAGTTTTTAAATGAATTAAGGTAATTATAGGATAGTAAAAATGTAATAGGGTTAGGGTTAGGATAGTAATTTTAAAATTATTCTAGTAGTTATTAAGATTAAGATAATTAATTTTTTATAAGATTAAAATTCGTGTATCTTAAAATTATAAAATACCCGACCCGTTAACATTCCTAATTAAAAGACATACATCATAAATATCCATATATCGAGCGAGTGGTTTGGTTGTTGAGTGCTCGAAACGGTGAATTGGTCATAAATATACGACATAGTTGATTGCTTTTAGTCAATTGTTTGTTTATTCTTTTTCTCAATCCAGTGGATTGTGATGTGTGAAATGTTTGGTAATCGTCCATATTTCCCAATGCAGTCAACTTTCTCCTCATTCTTACACACATACGCGCTTAATTTGCTGCTTCACATTGATTTTTGAATAGCACTAGGACGTGTACGTTAAGAAGAAAGCCGAGGATTGAATCGTTCACTCGAGTTGCCAAAGTTCCTTTTCAATATTTGGGAGTCTTGATCAATAATATATAGGAACAGGACCCTCAATCCTTCATTTCAACTTCAAGCCCACGTTTCATAGGAGAATATGCAGCTCCTAAGAATTTACACGTGAAGTGGGGCAACTTTTAATGAATTCAGCCTGCAAAATTAGGTATGGGATGATTAGTGCCTTCCCTTCTTGAAAGTACCTTTTGCCACGACTTGCACATTTGTTAGTTGTGGTAGCACCTTACTTTTAACATTCAAATGCAGGTGGCCTAACAGCTCAATTTCCTCTTCTTTTCTTAATTACTGAACTGAATTTTTACATGTCTAGTACTTCATATGGTTAGTACTCTAATAAATAAGATTGGGTTTTCCTTTTCATCCATTGCTTTGGGTCTCCTTTATGTTTTTTCTCAACAATTGAAGGCCAACCCTAACACTTTGGTTGGGAGGGCTGGTGCTGATTCTAGCATATTCATGACCAATTTGGAGGAAGATTGTTGTGATATACTGACATTATGTTAATTTCACAATAATTAGTATAACCATGTAGGTTTTTTGTTTTGGTAAAATTCTAATATGCTTAATTTCAAATTTCAATTTTATTATACTAATGGCACGTTGACTCAATTGATAGGTTCGTTTATCCAACTTATTAATGATTTATCTAATACTATACAATGAAATAAATAATTATTCTGAACATTTGTATCCTATTATTGAAATTAGAGTAACCTAGATGCCCAAATTTTTATGACCAAAAAACTTTTATTTTGTTTGATGCAAAGTGGAAGAGACCACCCTTGTGAGCCTGGAAAACTTCTATTACAGGAATGTATACTTCTCTTTGTCAATGATCTAAACAGTTGATCCATGTGCTCCAATTTGCCCCCAAGTAATTGAATAACTTCTCCTCTACTCACTCACATTCTGCTTTGGTAGTTGCCTTGATCAAACGTTTTCTAACTAAGCTATCTTATTGGGGACATACAGAGATACAAAACGTTGCTGGTCTCCTCAATGCATGACTTCTGATCGTTGTCTCTACCTCTCCAATCAAACCTTATTTGGTGGCAATCCAATCCTGGAAACGCATGGCCATGGCCCATGTCCCTTCTTGCTTACTGAAACATGGAAAAGTAATTTTCTTCCTTTAACTGTTTCATAGTTTCATTTTGAAATTTGTTAAACATGGGCCATACAAGAAGAAAACAGCACAGGAGTCGAGACTACGAAAATGAACAAGAAAAATCAACCAGGATCGAGTAGGGACCTTGAGGGAAAGGATCTTTTTGGCATATTATTATGTGCTTACTGTCATGGTTCAATTGGTTTGGTTAATTTTTGACCATCCAAGGAAATGGAGGCGGCTTGTCGTATTTTAATTTCATTTTGTCACCCTCAAAACTCTGACGTATATAGCCTGTAACTCTACAGACCAAGGCTCGAAGGTTAGAAACAACACACAACACCCTTTATCATCACGAGTTATTTCAACACCGAAGGTTGATATATTTAATACCCTAAACTTTCTTTGTCATGGTTTGATGGAACCATAGTTGTCTCAATTAAATTTGAGCTAATCAGCTTCTTTATTATCAAGTATTTTGAATTAAATTAAATTTGGATTATGATTTAAATTTTAACAATGATATATACATCAATTATTGTTATTTTAATAGGAAAATGAAAAAAAGAAAGAAAGAGACTAAAGTGGGAAATAAACATTTACCTCAGATACCAATAATCAAAGCCATAAAGTTTTGTCCTAAATACAGGACAGTTATATTTAGAAATTTCAATGCACATTAAAGAAAAAGAAAAACTTTATTTACTATTATATTCCCCCCGTAATTATCTCCACTTTATTACAACTCCTAAAACTAGATAGAAACCAGAAAACAAAAATGCTTTAATTCTCCAAAGTGAGACCAATTCTATGATTAGACACAATCCGATTGGTAAGAGATTCTAGTCAACGTCAAAAATCAATAAAAAGTATATACATTGAGTGGCTGCGATCTCCCCCATTTCGTAGGAACTTTCTTGTAAAAGGGGACCCCACCTCAAATATTAAAAAAAACAATAAACATAAACATAAACATAAACATAATTTCCATGGCCAGACGAGATACGTTTAAAATTCAAACCCTACAGATTTAGAAAGAGAGAGAGATAATCACATGGAAGAAGGCCTGCCTCCACCGTTACACCCTCCCTCACATTTTCTTTAGGTTTCTCTTTTTCTCTCTTTCTCTCTCTTTCTATTTATATAACTAAGCTACCACTCCAATACCCTAAAAACAAGATTTGTGAGGTGGGTTTTTGTTCTTTTTCCATTTTTGCTTGGCTTTTGGTTCCGGGTTTTGAATTTGGTGATCTGGGTTTTTGGGAATTGTGGGTTTTTGTTGAGAGAGAGAGAGGGAGGGGGGTGAAATGGAGGACGGGATGTTGTTGCAGTGGAGTGTTTTCAGATCTCTTCTTGCAATTCTCCAGTGGTGGGGCTTTAATGTCACTGTGATTATCATTAACAAATGGATCTTTCAGGTTTGTTTGTAATTTTCTTTATTGATTTTGACACTTGGGTTTAACTTAATTTTCTTATATTTTGATCTAATTATTTCCTTTGTATGGAATTCTGTTTTCCCGTTTTATAAACTTTTGATTTTGATGCCTTTTGTTTTTCCTTCCTCGATTTAGTATCAGTGAAAAGTTGGCTGGAGTTTGTTGATTGATTCTTGGTAATGCATGCTAGACTATAATTTTCTGTTTCTTTTTTTTTTTTTGTTGCTTTTTCTTTTTGCAAATTGAAAATTGAAAATTGGAGTTCTCATGTGGGCTATCACTAAGCTCAATAATTTATTAAACAATACAATATTATAAAAATTTTATATTTGAAGAAGCTACTAGGTTTAACTGGTACAATTTAGCTGGTCAATTATTTAAGAGCAATTGTGTTGGTTCTTTTCCTTTTTATCACCTTTTTTATTATTTAATTGGGTATCGTAATCTAGAGTAACAGCCTGATTATGGACTTAAATATGCATCTTATAAGAAAGATACAGGAGTCATGGGTAGGCCGTCAATTTTGTTCCTGTTAGAGGAATGTGGCTGCAATTTTCAGTTTTATCTACATAAGTAACAGATCTAGGAATATAAGTATCTCTTAATTATATGTATGATTCCTCATACATTAGTATCATAATGTTTAATTTGTTTGTGTAGTACACGTTGATGAGAGGTGGGAAAAAGTTAGGGTGGCTGTTTAGCATGTTGTGAAATTAAACATGAACCTTTAAATTGTGGCTTGACAAGTACACATGTCTGCTTAAAGAATTAGCCAAAATTTTGAATGGTTTAATGGAATCTTGGAACATGCTAGTGATTTGGTTCTGCTCTTTCAATTCATTTGAAATGTTTCACCTCTGTTCTAAAGTTTCAGGTGCTTAAAAACACCTTCTAACTGTGCTTCTTTCCTGATTTAATGCTAACTATCAAAATATTTCCCCTTTTACATTTTTTTTAACTTTAATGTGGGCATAGCTGGGTGCATATGACCCTTTTGGTTGCTCTTCAGTCCAATGAACACCTGCCATGAGTTTATTTCTCTCTAAAGTTTTTCTTTCATATTTTTCTCTAGAGGACATAATAAGGTATAATATTCATACAATTGTTAGATTGGGATATTTGGTATCTTAGATTGGAATATAGTCTAAGGTCTGAGATATGACAGTTATTTTTTCCCACAGAAGTTGGATTTCAAATTTCCTCTATCAGTATCATGTGTTCACTTTATATGCTCATCAATTGGAGCATATCTGATAATCAAAGTGCTAAAGCTTAAACCTCTAATAGTGGTTGATCCTGAAGATCGTTGGAAACGGATATTTCCCATGTCTTTTGTGTTCTGTATCAACATAGTGTTGGGAAACATCAGTTTACGCTACATCCCAGTTTCTTTTATGCAGACAATAAAGTCATTCACTCCTGCAACCACAGGTGAGATTTAGAACTTATATGCCTAATTATCATCTTTTGTGTCCCTTATCTTGATATAACTCATGACCAAATATTATCATCAAATCTGATCTCTGTAAATTTTTGCAGTTGTTTTACAGTGGTTGGTATGGAGAAAGTACTTTGACTGGCGAATCTGGGCCTCTTTGGTTCCTATTGTTGGAGGAATACTGCTCACATCTATTACAGAACTTAGTTTTAATATGTTAGGTTTTTTTGCTGCCTTATTTGGATGTTTAGCTACTTCTACAAAGACTATCCTTGCAGAATCTTTGCTGCATGGATATAAGTTTGACAGGTAATGCTGTTATTTTTGTTATTGTTTTGTTTTTCCTTCTGGCCATCTTTGATATTTTGGATATAAGACAACCGTGTTGAAGCTAAGCACATATTCAATGTACTATAAACTGGTTTGTGACAGCCATACAATATCTCTTTCAACACAAAAATTTAGTTAATTTCTGTATACAAACGGAATGACTGGCATTACTTTGGCCATCACAACCTCCAATAGCCTAGATTCTTACTTTTGGGGAAGGTTTCCTTTGACTGGCGGACTTCTGGTTGACACAACCCTCAGTCTTCCTCTATTACCCAGGAAATGTTTAGGTGAAGAACAATTACTGCCAGTAATTTCTCACTCTCTAGTAAAACGCAGAAAACTGTTATTTAAGCTAGGTATTGGACATGCGAGGCAGCAACATAAAATCATCTAATTACATGGACATTCTTCATCATAGACTAGTTCTAGTCAATTAACAGAGCCCAGTTTCGATGTGAGATACAAGGGCTTCCTTCCATTTTGAGGATAAAGGCTGATTATAATTCCAGCCTTGTTTTTTTCTGGCCAGTTTTTATTTGATGACTGCTTGTTGTAACATTATAAGAGTTCATTACATTCCTAGCTGATGTTGAAGTATGTGATTTCATTAATATTATGTAAAGACCTTTAGTTTGCTTGTTCTTTTTTCTTGAGCAACTGAGGCTAAATGAGCAAAGCTATTGTTGGTTATTTATTTATTTATTTATCTTTGAAAATATTTTGGCTGCTTGGCTCTATCCCTATGGAGAAGGTTTTGGTCTAACGTATTAATTCACAAGTTTTCTGATATTGTTTCACTTTACTTTTTGGTGCATACTCGAATAGCATAAACACTGTCTACTACATGGCACCTTTTGCAACCATGATCTTGGGAGTACCAGCACTGTTACTTGAAGGTAATGGGGTTATGGATTGGTTTGAGACCCACCCCTCTCCCTGGGCAGCCCTAATCATTATTTTCAGCTCGGGAGTGCTGGCCTTCTGTCTTAACTTCTCCATTTTTTACGTGATTCACTCAACTACTGCTGTCACATTCAATGTTGCTGGGAACCTTAAGGTAATGGATCCCTTTTATGTTCTGACTCAGTTCTACTATTCTTTCTATCATTATTGCTTGCATTAATTGTGGTGTGCAAGTGTTTATGTTTTACTATGAATCAAACCCTAAATATAATTACTTGTTCTATAATTTATTTTTCTGTTACAAATTCCATGCAAAATTCATCCCCTAAATGTTGCTCTCTTTTTTTTCCATATCTGAGAATTTTGCAGTTGCCTGTTTATCATTTTGATACATAAAATGTTTTTCCTATACAGGTAGCAGTTGCTGTATTGGTTTCATGGCTGATATTCCGAAACCCAATTTCGGCTCTAAATGCCGTAGGCTGTGGTATTACACTTGCTGGATGTACATTTTATGGGTATGTCCGACACATTCTTTCCCAACAGCGTCCTGGAACGCCGCGAACACCCCGGACACCTCGCACGCCAAGGAACAGGATGGAACTGCTTCCCCTTGTAAATAATGATAAGTTAGATGATAAGGTCTAATTACGTTTGTAATGCCTGCGGTTCTTGGCTTTTGGAGGAGGGATGATACAAAGAAATGGCATAGTTTGGACAGGATGCGCCATCACTTTATGCGAAATTTACATTAGATTACTCATTAGTTGGAAAGTTTTTAACATATTTTCTTGTCTCAAAAACAGAAATTTATGAGGTTTCTTACATCTCTTTATTTATTAAATTGCCTCTAAATGTTGAGTACATGAAACCAATTGGAAATTTTTATTTTCGACCTATCGGCTATGGCTGATACCATCCTCTGTTTTCCCTAGCTTTAGGGACAAGGTGGTATATATATTGTTATTATCTTAAATTTTAACTTCATTAGACACCTTAATTAAAAGATTACTCCTGCATTGAAAATTTATCCTTGCAATTGAATTTGGAAATTAAACTCCCAGAAATAGAGGCAACCAATGCAAAAGAGCAGTAGGTGAAGAAGAAAAGAAACTTATTTTGGAAGAGCAATAACCTCAATTTCATTAGAGCAAGACATAGGCACGAGGAGTTCGTTTTTTTATGGCAAAGATGAAGAGTACAAAGCAAAATCTAGTCAGTAGTAGTTATACATAAGGTGAAGCCTAGATCAGAAGCTAATACTATTATTAGAGTGATTTTATACGCTTTCCTGGGGTGTCTAACTAGGAATCATATATATTTATATATTTAGTTAATAACAGTCCATATAAAATTAACTAGAACTAAGCCAGGAGCCAGAAATTCTTCTGCCACCTAGTGCTGATAAGGTATCCACCGACGCCTTTGCTCTGCTTCCTAACCCCTATGGTTAAGCAATCTGCACCCTTGATGCATTGCTCCACAAACTCCTCAGAGCTGCTGGTCCCGCAGAGACTGCAAAAGCAACCATCAAACAGTTCGCAAGATAATAAAGGGTGAGATTGGTTCTGAGATCTGAATGAATGATGGAAAATGTGTACTTGTGGGAAGGTTAAGGACTAAAGGACCCACCAGTTTAAGAACGGAGATGGCCTTTTCTGACCCAGTACCAGCACGGAAACCTCTAGCTTCTTCACTTGGCTCATCACTGTCGCCAGCTTAGGCCCTTGGATAACCAGTGCTTCAACTTCAACCTGAGTATTGCTCCCATGAAAACCAAGTTACATACCAAACAAGGAACATACTTGTACTAATTATTTCATATAAGACTAAGAAGGTGAACGATAAACCTATATTAAAGAACATGATCTATAGCATCTCTCACACAACCCAAGGAAAAAACAAAGACAGAAAAAGGAAACTAAAGAAAACAAAGCATCTGAAAAATTCCCCACCCCTCCCCTCCCCTCTCTTCCTGCCATACTTTCCTGCTGTCGGTTCTGCAAAAAAAATAAAGAGAAGGCAAACTGGGGGGGCATAGAAAAGCTCCCTTCACCGTTTAAACATGCAAGTAACAGAGAAATGTTTAAAGAAGAAAAAGCACTAAAAACTAAAGAACAATTTGAAAATGGCCTCTCACCGAAAAGGTACTGAAAGGGAAGAAAAGGAAGATCAACTCAAGTTTTTCTCCCGCTCTTAACTCTTCACTCCTAACATATTGGTTCCATCGATCAAAAACACAAACATGACAGATTTTACGTTTTTCCAGAAGATAGAAACTTGACAGAGTAACAAACTTCAGAGCTATCTACGTTACCTCGGGTTTACAAGCCTTGCAGAGTGACCCAAGAGAGTTAGCAAGGTAAGGAGAACAAGATGAAGACTCGGAACTCTTTTGGCTAGGAGATATAACATGAAGTAAAGTAAGCAAATCACCCTTGTTAGCTACATGAGTAAGAGCCCACATCATTGCATGCTTACAATGTGAGCTTTGATCCACTACAACCATCACTCTCTTCCTTATCACCAAGCCATTATCAACACCGTTGCCATACATGTTAAGCCCTTCCATCTGAGTTAAGCTTGTCTCAAACCTACCAGAACTGTTCCCACCGACGTTGTTATATCTGCTGTTCCCTCCCCACCTCCAGGATGTGGATTTCCAAGCTTCTTTTCCACTAAGCTGCCTCAAAAATGAAGCTGAAGTAGGCATTTTTCTGTCACTTAAATTAGCCAAAATTGGCAGGCAAGACTCTTAAGTACACTAACTAGTAATTAAGAGAAAGACTCCCGGACTACAAACAGCAGGCCAGTAGCAACACAAACAGGGAGAAAAGAAAGAGATTGAGAGTGAAGTTGGGGCCTTTGGTGGGGGGGTTTCTGGAAAGTCGTGGGGCTTTAATATTGAGAGAAGACTGAGCGTAACAGAGCCAACAGAGTCCCAAAATGAACTGAAAACTAAAAAAGAAAAAGAAATACAAGAGAGAGAGACAAAAAAGAGTGATGGATGGCAGAACGGAGGAGTTAAAGTGGTGGAAAGGGGAGGCAGCAGTGATGATGCAAAACCATGATAATTTATCTTTGTTGCAGGTTAAAGTCACGGGAATCCCTTGCTATTCTGTGGCTTTTCACTAGAGAAGCCCTTCGTAAAAACAATTGCAATAGTCAGGTTCTCGTCATGATGAAAGAGAGGATTCTTTTTTCTTTTCTACTGCCAAATGCCAATACCTTACCATTTCCATCTATTGTTTCAGATTCTTTTTCTACTACAACATATTTTTTAATTTCTTTNTATAAAAGGAAAATGAAATTTATATATATATATATATATATATATATATATGTGGTCATACATTTTCAATTATTGCAAAGAAATTTAATGAATTTGCCCATGTCTATGATGAAGAGTGTTTTTCATGCCAGCGAAGAAAGGCACATGGTCCTTTCTTTTCTTTTTTCCTTCCTCGGGGTAGAGTTCCTCGAGACCACTTTCCACTTGTAATTTAGTTGCAACATGCCATTTATGTTTTGCCAACTCTTTTTCAAGGTGACCACATACGGAGTTATGGACACCTTTCTCCTTTATGGCCGATGCCCCAACAGTCCGGTCTCCCTTGGTCGGTTCTAACGTTTCCAACGATGGCTACCTATTATCTAACTCATAATTACTTGCTTTACGTTCTCTTAACTTTGTAATAAATTAGCTTCATACTCATTTACGTTAATAATCCACCACCTCTCCAAGATTAACAAAAATAATTGTAAAATTAATGGATTTATTTTATATTAATTTTTGGATTAATCAAGATTTTGGTTTCTGTTTTTGAGAAAAATCATGCATGGCTCCCCGTACGATGGAGGGAAAGTCTCTATCCAATAAAGAAGCGGCTTGTTTTTTTTATTTTTATTTTTATTTTTTTTGTTCTGTTTTAATAAGAACAAGAAAGGCACATGCATGGAGATTTAGATTCTCATTAAAGAAATGTCATGTCAGAATCAAAATGCGAAAACCTAACTTTCGAAGGAGAGGGATGGGAATACGACATCATATGTATTCAATTTTTGTTATATTTTATTTAATTTTTTAAATTTTTTATTATTATTATTTGTTGAACAATTTTCATAACGATATAGAAATATGTATCTCAAACATGAATAATCTTCCTATTAAATAACAAAATCAATGATTAGATTAACAACTAACAAATACTCAGGGTGTTGATAATCAATGACTAAAGATTTGATAATCCAATTTTAAAATTTTGAATTTAAAATTTAAAATGGGCAAATAAGATTTAACGTAATAAAAAAAGATTATTTTTATACAGCACCGTGTCGTATGTAAATAATTAATGGTGGGTTTATAAACACAAGAAGATTATTTTAACATGATTAGAACTTAGGCCATAATGATTTTTTGTTTCTTTCGTATTTTTTGGGTACGACCATGAACACGATGAGCTTAATTGCTGGTGCTTCACAGCTTGCAGGCACCCCCAATACTGGAAAACGGTTTCCGCATTTATTACCAAGGGTAAAAGGGAGCAAAATGACCTCATTATTCATTTTAAAAATATGATTTCGTCTTACTGGATTAATTCTTTTTTTTTTTGGAAAATAAATAAAAAGTATAAAGAGAGAATGAAACTTGGAATCTCGAATTTTAATTTTCCTATAAAAAATAAAAATTCTCACTCTAAATTTTTATTATTTTTACTGTTAAAAAAATCTCTTGTATCAATAACAAATTTAAAATTTTACATTAAAACTAATTAAAAAACAATTATATTATATATGTATTAAATTATATATATGATAACAGTAAATAAAAATTAAAAAATAACTGTTACCACCCCGTCATCTAATTGATTTCACTCTCTATCATGCTGCATCTTGATTTTTCTTTATAATTGAGAGAGAAAATATTTAATTTTTATTTTTTAAATAAAAAGATTATATATTAATTAATGAATTAAATACTCATATGTTGTATTTTGATTAAACTTGAGTTATGAGTACAAATTCGAAATTCAATTTATCTTAATACAAATTTACGTCGATCTCATGAAAAATTTCAGGTAAAGAAAATATGAAATATATTCTGATATCAGACAGAAAGACATATTTAATAAATAAAAAAAAACCCATCACTTTCTTAGGTGAGGGTGACCCAGGGCTACATACAAAACAGTTAATGAAGTTTGAACCGGTAGTGATACGTAGGATTTTTTTTTTAACCTAAAAGGAAAAGCTTTTGCTTTTCTTTTTTTTTTTTAATTTCTTTTGGCTTATCATTCAGAGTTTCAGACGTCAGTCAACAGTAAAGAATCCTGCTCTGACGCACGGCCTATAATTACGTCAATTTTTTTCAATTATTTTATACTATTTAGTATAAAGTAATTAATTAATTATATTATAGAAAAGTAAATAATTAACTAATTAAATGAAGGGAAATGTCAGAAGGGGGGGGGGGGGGCGGCCTCGTAAATTGGGTTTCTCTTTGCTCAGTTCCTACTTCCAAATTATTGCACCCGAGTAAGCCGCTGCTGCAGTGTGCTTCTTTTTACTTTATCAAATTTTCACTTATACCCTTTCTATTCTTCGCTTAGCCTTTTTGATGGAAAACGGAAATATTACCCTCCTTTGTTTAGGGGCTTGAGAGGTTTATTATAAAAAAAAGATGCCTTTCTTTTATGGTGTAGCTTTTTTAAATAATTAAAAATGAAATATATAAATTAATTATTATATTTAATAAAAAAATCATATTAAAAAAATTCGTCCTCGTTAGCAAAATCCATTGTAAAATTACACACTCTACCTCTCTCTTTTTCATGAGACCGTACGTTTAGTTGTTGAGAGAGTGAATTAATTCGATTAATTTGGAAAACAATTTCTTGATCCGAGCACTATATCTGTCGTTCGTTGAAGATATAAATTACACTTTGAATGTAAATTTAATCCCTCGTATACATTTAGAAAGAAAAATAAAAGTAAAATGTAATATTCCTAATGATGATTCCAAAACGAAGAGTGTCAGGGGGAGGCAATAGTTGGGGTGATAAGGCTTCACAGGACCCAAATGCAAGCAACCAGAGGGTAGCACCTGCCAGATTACTTGGTATTGTACTTTTTCCTTAATTTAGTAATAGAATACAAACAAAATCAGTTTGCATGGGAATTTGTGCATAAAACTGAAGCAATGGCATTTGAATCAGACTTCCCGTGCTGGACTTTGAGAAAAAGAGGGAAAACAAGGGGAGGGAGAATACAGACGAATTAGTATTCAGCTCGTGAATTGGAAAAATAACCAACAATAAAATAATCTCTTAGTATGGCCGGTGCCAGGATCAAGCATTATACTATACTATACTTTGGAAGTATTCTTTTTTGTAGAAGATTCTTCTGATAGGAATAGAAGATATGTTACAATTAGTGAATCGAAATATATTAGAGGTGATAGAGAGAAAGAATGGAGCACTTATTGAAATGTAAGTGCTTTGGATGGCAAGTAGGAGAGATGAGAAAAGCTGAAGGAAGCCACAGATTACGGTAAATGAAAAAAACTGAATAGAAATAATGCTTAGAATAATCTCGAGAGAGTTTTTAGTATAATCTCTATTGAGTTTTTAATGATTTCTCGTTACTTTCTAATTTTTAAAATCCTCATATTTATATTGAACAGTAACAATTTTTTAAGTATAGTTAGAAAATTATATTTAATCATGAAAGAACGTATTTACTATAGAAAAGTAGTTAAAAAACAATTTATGAGATATTAAAAAAATGATCATGTAATTAGGTAGTAGACGTAAATTTTGAATAATGAAATAGTAGCACTTGATAGTGCACCACTGTGTTCTTAAGGAGCAAAGAAAGATCAAAGAGTAAAATACATGTACTTCAAGAAAAAATTAAAAACAAGTCTTTTTAACCATCTTCATATCTGAGCCACAAAGTCAAACTTTTTAGAACATTTAAAACGTGAAAATAACTCATGAACTTTACTATTCATTCTGAGTTACTTTCAACTTCTCCCTATTCCATGCTTGCTCTTAAGTGTTTCTGAGCTGTGAATGCTTTTGAGCTTTTCTACACTGGTAACGCCTTTGAGTGCTTTCGCGTTTGGAATGCCATTAGTCTGTTTTGCGCTTGAAACGCCCCTTGGGCGCTTTTATACTTGGAACACCTATAAACGCTTTCACGCTTGGAAACACCCTTGCGAACTTCTACGCTTGAAACACCTCTAGATACTTTTATACTTGAAAAGCCCTTTGGGTGTTTCCACGCTTAAAATACCCTTAATGTAAAATTTTCACTTTAAAAATAATAATTAACTAAAATTAAGCATCTATAATTTTTAAAACAAAATATGGCTTCCACCATACAACTTCCATGTGTGAAATTTTTCAGCTTATCTAAATACCCTTTATTTTCATATAATTATGCTTTCATTAACATATAGTTCTTTTTATATATGATATGTATTTATTGAAATTTGGCTACACATGCAATTATCGATTCTTCTTATACATGTATTTGGCTATTTTATTAATGTGTACGAAATCTTATTTTAGATGCAGTTTTTTTTTTCTATTGCATATTTTTGGCCTTGTTTTCTTCTTTGTGTTCAAATTAAACTCAAGGCATAATATTTTAAAAAATTAAATTATTTACAAAATTTAAATAAATTTTTATATATAATTATCATTAATCAAAA
Organism: Theobroma cacao; assembly: GCF_000208745.1. NCBI lineage: Eukaryota > Viridiplantae > Streptophyta > Magnoliopsida > Malvales > Malvaceae > Theobroma > Theobroma cacao. The sequence goes on along the minus strand of NC_030857.1, from coordinate 6,373,494 downwards.
TTAATAATTATCATTTTATTTCATATAATATTAATTTGATATACTGATATGTTATAATGAATTATTTTACATAATATGTTATAATGAATTGTGATATAACATGTTTGTATGTTTAACTTAACTTCTTATCTAAGTTTAATAGTTGTTATATTGTACCCCTCTAATTAAAAGTAAAGAGTACAGTGTACAGCCTCCTCCAACTTTATCTCTACAGTGCAAAATACACTTGGAAAGCACCATTTTTTGTTACACGTCAGACTCAGGGCAGAGATAGCAAGAGCTGTTGATTTTGTTAATAGATTTTTAGGCAAAAGGACAGGCACAGGGTTGGATAGGGGGAATCGTGCGGGAGAGAACAATAACATAATGAGATTTGTGCACATGCGGGCAATGGCTCCAGGGCTACAGCTACAGTCTACAGGGGAGAGTAATAGGAGGCATTGGAGCACAGGCTGGTTGAGCAAGGAAAAAGCCAAATGAATCAGAAAGGACAAAAGGGTACTATTTTTCCTCGGGGCATTATTATGGCCATGAATCATTTTGCTTTTGATTCTATCTCTCCTGCCTGCTGTAGGGACATTAGCTAAGACGGTTTCCTTTTTATACCCAAAGGGGACCAAAGAAGAAGAGAGAAGAATGAGTTACTCAAACTAGCTGGACAAGAGGGTCTGGTTCATTCAATGGAATATTAATGACATTTTGTTCAAATATTTCTGCCTTTTGATCATTTACTAGTAACTTTTTTTCTTTGTAAAGATATGCGTGACACGAGGTAAGTCAAATAGAAACTTGGCAAGGATTGGAAATTGAAAATAAGTAGTGCAGTAGTAAAGAGGAAGAATGAGTGAAGTAGGGGAAGAGGAAATTAATATGCTGGAAATGTTATTAATACAGAAGCAACATTTTGAGCCACTACGGATACAAAGATCAACCTTTACGTAATATAAGCAACCTAGTTTCACCTATGTATTGAAGCATTGTTACTAACATGATTATTCACTGCTCCAATATTGCTGCTACATGAGATATTAATGTATGTACAGGGGAGATTAGGTTGCTATGTTGTCATGGTTGTTTTTAACTCAACTTGCCCAGGATACACAACCTGACAACATGAGATTTAAAGCAGCAAGCAGGTTATCTGAGTATCATCAAACACCAAGTTAGCTACAGCATTTATAATTAAGATAAATGCACTCAACTGCTTTTTAAAAATGTGCATTGCATTGGCTACAAAGTAAAGGGAAATTCCCACCATGCAAGTATGACTCTTGCTTCTCATGAACATATGCCAATGCCCAATATATATTATATATATATATATATATATATATATATAATTTGATCCCAAATTTCTTCCACAAAATGATGATTGTAGATTCAGAGGAGCTACCGGGGAAAGGAACCGGCAGACAGACTGTTTAGACAGGAAAAAACTAATGAAACGGAAAGGGTAAAGTCACTTGGGGCCATTATCATGATGGTCTCTTGGATTTCTTTTCAGAACACGTACGTGCACTGGGGCCAGCTAGCAGAAGCTAAAGCCGTTCTCGTCGTATCGAAAGACAGGTCCCATTTTGTTAATGGACGGTAAATGATAAATTGTTCAACATATTTTAACAATGATTTTAGACTTGTATGCCTTTAAAAGATCAGCATCTAAGATGAGCAAAATTTAATAAAGGTTAAGTCCCTTTGCCACTGCCACCACCAATAATATGGCGCTTTGTGAAAGCACCGCTGGTGGCAGTTTCGGTCGAGCGATTAGGGGTTTAAAGCAAAGAGGAGCCAGAGGAAATATCATTATAAACAAAGAGGCCTTACGAGGTGGTCACCAACCTGCATTGCCCCTTTTTTTTTTTTTTAGTGGGGTGGGCCAGGTCCAAGCTGTAGTGCAACGCTTGTGCGACACATGAGAGCCCCAGTAGCAAGCTACCGTGATGGGCTCTCCCCCTAAAAAAATTAATTTAATATCAACCTGCAACACATTGCCCGTTTTAGTTCACTAGTTTTACTGATTTGTCTTGTAAAAACATTTCACATTTCACAAGTTGAAGGTTAAATAGTTCACTAGTTTTACTGATTTGTCTTGTAAAAACATTTCACATTTCACAAGTTGAAGGTTAAATATCTCATATTATTCTAGTACATAATTGATATGAAAAACGTAACTCTTATCTAAACTCATGATATTGTTCCTCTTAAAGTATTGGTTTCTTACTATAGGTCAAAATTCACTCTGATATTAATTATTACGATTTACACAAACATTAACTTGTAAAATATTATTTATTTTGATTCGTTAACTTTACGATCTTATTTTACAAAAGACGTTTCATAAATTGAACATGATATAAATTTTTAAATATTTAATATCACTTTAATATACAATCAATGTAAAATTCATAATTTTTTTCTTAAACAACTATATCCTTCCTCAACTCTCTACTAAGAGATTCTCTTCCATGTGAAGCTCCCTGCTGGGACCATGACTTGATATGTGAAAATGCAATATTTGTGGACAGTTCAAGACCCTAGAAATCATTGTAGTGTTTTCAGAGCCTAAAAAATGATTCTGACTTAGCATGATTCATTGTAGTCAGCGACAACGTATCGGTGAAGTTCGTTACACATATCATCGAGCTATCATTAACATGATTCAATGCTATTCTTGTTATCAGGGATGAAACCGCATCTACCATGGTTAAAATTGCGGTCCATCTGAATTGGTGTCATGATCGTAACTAAGCCTTGGAAACTAACGAAACTAAGGACAAAATGAAATTGAAGAAACGAGACGATAAGGCTCAACGTGGCAAATTGGTGGGACTGGGATCCTCCTCGTCTTGAAATTTGCTACAAAAGCTACTCTTGCCTTATAATCTACGCTTATTACACATAAATAAGTCATAAATTAAGCTTCCATCGGTTAAACTTTATTAGGGCCTTCTTCTCATAAATAGATTTATCTTCCTTCTTAATGGTTTATCCAAAAGGCCCAAACGGTATAAATGGGAGAGAGAATATGTATACAATTTATAAACATATAAACTTACTCCCGAGTCCCACATGACCACCTAAGGTCCTATATCTTAAGTCCTAAGCATTATAATGAGAAGTACCAACCAACCATACCAAGGAATTCACTTCAACGAGTTTTATGACACAAAATATGCGAACAACACGAGCTTTTCTCTATTAAGATGGCCACTAAGCAAAAAATTGCATTATGTATCTTATTTAAGTATAGCTCAATGTTGCTTATTATTATCAATATACCAGTACAGAACTGTTATGACTATACGCTTTACAATGGTGAGAATGGATGGAATCACATCCAGGATTAAGATATATACTCTACCTTTCACATATTGAGGCGTGTTAGCAAGACTTAAAGGTTGGACCAAAAAGGGCAGCTGTTCCACACATTCCTTTTCCTACAAATACTACCATCCAACACTTGTTTATTTTGTTAGTTTTCTTCAATCATGATATTCTGCAACTACCATCAGCTCTTGGATGACAACTTTCCATAAAAGTTATATTGATCCAACAACGAAATATCTTCAGGAGATAACATTAGTGCACCAGTACTCAAGTAATGCCAAGAACCTCGTGCCCTGTATAAACAATTTGTAAATTAAACATAACTACTGCAAGGGAGGTGGTGATCGTGAATAATGAAGTACAAACTTTACAAGAAAGTAATTTGAAACAAAAGTAATATACCTTCGTCTTTTTGTCCAGTTCATGCCTACTGATAAGCGGGAAGCTTCTGATCTTGAAATGCATCGCAATGAAGAAATATATTCATGAAACGCAGCACCCTTCAGTGCCAAGTGTGATCTTGAAGGGACTATGGACCCAATGATGTTGGAAAGACATGACTTCACATCCCTGCATTGCAAATGCCAAAACTAATTTAGGTAAGTAAAAGAAGCAGCGCCAATAATGAAATTTTGAATTGAATGAGTCAAGCAGCAAGAAAACATGCTTTTTAACAAGATGAGTGAACCAAAATCTGTTTCAGACAAAGCACATTATATAAATGCTTAGATCGTACATCTACAGAAGTTCTACTTATCCAAAGAAATACTTCATTCTATCCTAGCAACCACAGAAAAGAAAGAACAATTGCAGGACTAGTAAATGATCAATAATAAACATGACATTTGATCTGTGATCCCCCAATGTCAAAATGCTCAACTCATATGCAAGTAATACATCCAAGTGTGGCTTCAAGGGAAATGACACTGCTGTACCTTTTCATTGACAGCTCACATTTTGATGGGCTCATGTCCAAACCCTTTCCATCAACTGACGTCCTGCTTGCTCTACCACCCTGTCCAAGCCAACTACCTAGTGCCATTGTACTAGTTGAGGAGACCAGAATCTCCTGGCTCAAATCCACCCTAAGCTGAAGACCCATTTTTGATCCTATAGCATCAATATTTTTAGCATACAAGCAAAATCCATGTTGTGAAACTGTGTTAACCATCTGCAGCTGCTCGTCACACCAGCTGAATGCATCTAAATTCTCAGAAGGGATCATTAACGGGTCCAAGAGATCCTGAACAAGTAGCTAATTAGTGTCACAGATAACATGTGTAAACTCAAGAAGAAAAGGTCTCTGAGTAGTAAAACAATACTATTTAACACTTACGAGCATCTGGCACTTGGAAAGCAATTGGTCAGCTTGAGAAATTAGATCACTTATTCTGGAACTAAGTTTTAAAATTTTAAGAGCATCTTTTGTCTCTGAGTCAACATAATGGCTTAGATCAGCACGATTGTCACGAAGGTTTTTCCATGATTTTTGTACTAAATCAGTGGCCAGCTGGTTCTTAAGTTTCTCCCTGGAAAAGGATCTTTTGTTGAAATCCATGCGACTGCATTCATCCATCACTGCATGCCCTCTTGATACATCTTCATCATACTCATTTTCAGAATTCTCCACTACCATTTCATGAGATCCTTGTGCAATAATATTACATGTACTATCTAATATATCTGAAGCTTTAACTAAATTATGTATAGATTTACCAGGGTCATTAGCTTCAACTGGCAACAGGTTCTCTGTGAACTCACAACTCACTGAGACTTCAGTTGTTTCGGGAAACACAGTTCTCGAAGACAGCTCCATCCCATTGACAATTTCAGTCTCAGGAACAAAGGATGACTCAGGAACATATGATACATCCACAGATTTGCAAGTTTCCGTTGGTAAATTAATTGCTGTTTCTGAACATTGGAAACCTCTCTCCTCATGTTTCTCTGCTTCAGAACAAAGTAGCTCATCTATTAATGGGCTTATGCACTTTTGCATGTTTGGACAATGAGAAAGGAGTCCACAATCTTCGATGAATAATTCACGGTTTACATTCTTGTCTGAGACTAAAGAAGGTTGTTTATTAAAGTGCTCATCTTCAGAATCAGAAGACATCACAACATCAAGTTTCCTCCTGCGTGTTCTCCGAGAGAAAGAAACTGGGGTGCCTGAAGAATTGTAAAACTCATGTGCAGTATAAGAAGGGTTTATGAATCCACAATCTTCAATAGAGAGATTCCTGCTTAACATCACTTCTTTCTTTGCCTCTATATTGTCTATCTCATTATTATGCATCTCTGATCTATTTGGCATGCTATTTTCAAGTTCTTCCTCCATAACGTCCATTAAAGTTGAATTTTCTTCCATCATGGACAATGTCTTAGCAATTTCCTTCTCAACTAACTCCGATAACAGAGATGGGAAATCCCAGGGAATTAATGTTGGTAGTACCAAATGACCCACCTCTATATCAAACAGCAGCAAGCCGTAAGTCTTCTGCAATTTCCTATCTGGATAACGGAATGTTAAAACAAAGTACAAACATATAATAGGAAAAAAAAAAACTTCCTTTTGCAAGAGACACTTAAATCACAATGAGTTCAAGAACAAATACTGAGCATGGAAATCACATGCTTGAAAAAGAACTGTTGTGATTTTGTCGCACAAAAAAAGTATTGGAATTGGACCAAGTAACAAAAAAATAATCCTATTGGTTCCCGAAAGCACGCTTCCAAAAAGTCATACATAGTGATAACAGAAACCCTTTAATAGAAAATATGTCACATCAAAACCTTGATGTAATGCAGCTCTTTCTCTTCCATTTAGGTTTTCTTATCCACAGATACACAGCTGGTATAGCCATAACTACAACACAAACTTATTATTCATAAATGCAATCAACAATAAGAAAGTGAATCCAAAAACAAAATTCAGAGCAATATGGTAACGTTTGCTCAAAAAAGTTGCATGCTAACCACTGTCTTTCATGAAAACTTACACAGAACATCGAAGCAATATGTGATTTTCTGATGAAATATCGTCTAAGCTAAAGATTTTCTAACCAGGGGCAGGGGGAGGCCATGAGAACCAATCTACCCCCTTTTGCACAAAGAACATTACTACAAAACTGTGTGAGAATATCCATGAACAGCTATCCATACTAGATCAAGCAACTACCTTCACTTGAGGAAGTAACACTAAACCATAACTATAAAGGCAGATGCAGAAGTTTTCTAGTGAATTTATCTTTAAAGATATTGACATCAACACTTGAATAAAATATAGTGTATACATCACCTTACACCACAACAACTGTTAAATAGATTCCCTCATGTATCAGAACATATTGAGATTCCCAAATCAAAGTCAATATGTATTTATAGATGGTCAATATTTACTTCAAATGATAGTTTGCATTATGCACAATCACAAACACGTGAGGTGAATTTTGGTTTAAATCTCATTCCTTATATTTTCTTACATAGTGATTTATTAAAATTTGAAAAAAACTTGGCAGATTAAACTATATAGAGAAGCATTATGATTATTAACGCTCTTTCACTTTGTTTGGATAGAGAAGCATATGATTATTAAAGCTCTTTCATTTTGTTTGTCTAACATTTTTCCTGGTCCCTCCTAACTCCTAGAAGCATTGTACCCCACCTGACTATAGGGGAAACTAGTCTACTAAACTTCTATTGTAACATGTAAATTTCAGAAACAAGAATAAATGTACTATGCAAACATGTATGCCTGCATTGTGCTATTAACCTTTTCGATATTTTTTGCTCTGGCACCAAAACTGGAGATGCATGATAGTTTTCCGGATATCTCCCTGACAACATTTAATTAATTGCTCCAGTAAATATGGTTGAATGGTGGCTTTCTCTGCTGCACAGACCTGTGGCATAAAGATAAGATGAACATGAACATGAAAGGATAAAGATTTTTGTAAAGTGAAAGAGTTCAAAAGAAGGCATTGCAAGCACATACCATATGAAGATGGTGAAGCAGCTCTTTTGTTGATGGCATTGTAAAACATAACTCTAGCCTACTCAATTTGTCTGGCAGAACAAGATTGTTACCTGAAAATTACCACAATATGGAGTTACAGTAAAACACGTATGACTAAAAAAACAACACTGTTTCAACTAGAAAGCCATCTTACTATTACTAGTCAGTATCACAGGCCCTTTTGCTTTTTCAGCAATTTTCTGTATAGCCGCAACAAAACCATGATCTTCAGGAAAACTGATATCCACATCCTCAAAGAGAATTAAAGGTTTAACTTTAGCTTGAGCAAAGCCAGCCTCACTTTCATTACAAACACGTTGTCTAGATGCTCTATGGGCACCAAATGATTCTTCCTCATCTGATGTTGGTATCAATTCTATTACCTCATCATCAAATTCTTGTGCTGCTTCACCATTAGATAAAGGTGCTGAAGATTTCATCACTTCCTTGCTAAGTGAACCTACAGGATTTTCTATTGACCTGCAACAAATATATTTTACAATTTAGGACAGATAATTACATTAGTAAAGCTTGAATTTGATAGAAGCTTCAATTGACAATAGAATGATCATAAAAATAAAATATGATACAGGATAGAAGTGTTAAGAATGATGCTGAAGACAGAGTAACCAACCCTGTGAAGCAGCGTGACTCTAAAGCCTCTCCAAATTTTTGCTTTACAACAGCTCCATTTCGACAATCTGATGCATTGGACTAACAAAATAACAGATTAGAAGAATTCAACTTTCACTTAATGAATTATTCTGTTAGCCTTAATTTACAAACACTAAAAATTTACTGAAATAATATTAACTCAATTGACTGCATGAAAAAATGCCTTGTAATCACAGAGGGATGTAACTAAGCTATATGGAATTGCAACGGCGGTAGTTGTATCTTATTTCTAATATTTGGGAGTGTAATAAGCAGTATAAGTAAACTAATAAGCCTTTTAACAAAGGGGAAAGTATGCCAGCTAAAACATTCTGTAACTTCTGGAATACGTATTAACCTTTTAACAAGAAAAATGATACAATGAAAGACAAGCAAATGAAATCTCAACCTTGTTTTGAATTTACAAAATTTCTGTATTCAGTGCTATACAAATATAATTTAAAGGAGTGGCATAAATTCAAGACTTAGAACAAGTGGGAACCAAAAGCACCATAGATTTACTTGTGGCATGTGTTTGCAGGCACAGGACAAGTAAACTGATTTATAATAAATTCATCACTTTTAGTTGAAATCTTCCAGAACATCAAACGTACAAATTAAGTCCAAAGTCACACCCATCTAAAGTTTCCAATGATTCAGAAACAAAGGAGAGAGAAATCTTTGTCATTCAGTTGCTGACTTGGTCTATAATCACTTAGACTTGCAAATATAGTAACCCAACATATAGCTTTAGTTTCATAACTAAGTGAGAGTTCATCTAATTCACAGACATCTAATCTTCTAATATTATGCCAAAGAAAACTCGTGGTCATAAACATTTTCATGCAGGATAAGTACTATTTGCATATGGCCACAAATAATGCCGGACAAAGAAATTGTAAAATGGTTCAACAAGAATCTTAAAATTTAGTAGCACCTCCAGAACTTTAAATCCGTGTTCCTTTGCACAAGCATGAATAGCTGCAGACTTCCCACTCTGCAACATGAGGAAAACACCTTTGACTACCATTATGAACCAAAAGCATATGTACTGAACATAATTGGAAACAAAACACACAACACTCTGCAACAAAGCAACCATTTAAGAAAAAAAGAATATGAATGGAGTTCTAGTTGAAAATACGCGAGAGTTCTCTTAAAACTTACAGGCTCTCAAGACTGAAACCTTTGCAGATGTAATTACATTTACTATGTGAATAAATCAACTTACTATCAGTTTCCAACTACCACTTTTAGGAAAAGAAAAATTTAAAATTAACCAAACAGATAAGAAAGAACGACACACCACTAAACCTTGTAGCCAAGAAAACACACCATGCAGAGCTTGCAGCACATAGAACAAAGAATTCAATTGATATCAAAGAAAACATCAACTGCAACAATTAGTGAGACATGACAAAGAGATCATAGTAAATCATTCAAGGTCCAGCATGACAGTTCATTATATGAGTTGACAAAAATATACAGACACAATAGGTTAACTTTCAAACAAGCAAACATGTGTTAAACTTTAGCCAAAACTGTTGTGTATACCCCAATTGGTCCTGTAACCAAGAGAACATTCTTCAGTCTATCCTCTCCATCTTTGTTTTCTGAATCAAAATCACTTTCGCAACAATTGTCATCATCTTCTTGTATGTTGCCTTCATCATTGTTATTGGAGGCTTTGATGGCTTGAAAACTTCTCTCATGCCAAAGACGTAACCATTCACTTATAAACTTTACTGATTCAGTATTACCACACACCTGAAAAGCAGCAATTAAAGGAGAAAAACCATAAATATGAATACGAAACATAATTTTACATAACACCCGCCCCCCCTCACCCCCCCAGCCCTTTTAGGATCATAGCAGTTCAGAACAAACAAGCAAAAAAAAATCTCACCTCTGTGGCCTTTTTTGGCTGGTACTTATCTGTCCATAAGCTATCATCAGGACGGACAATGCAACCATGATAACATGGCAAAAATCTGCAACCAGTAATATAAGGAAAAGGATCTTGCTTAGCAGAATAGCAGGCTTGTGTACATAAAGGCAGAAACCATTAACGGGCAAGTAGTAACTTTCTTTTGGATACACTATATTATTATTAGTATGGCCAACGGTTGTAGAAGTTTGAACCATTGACCTTGACCATAAAATCAAGGCTTTAACAAGTTAGTGGCTACCTACTGGGCTAGTTCTGTTTGGTTTGCAAGTAACTACAATATAAGGTGCAGATCCTATTCCTACTACAACTAACTCTGTTCTGCACACTTTGAATTGAATAGTTTCAGAAACTACAGTAGCACACAGGATTCCCATTCTGTGCAACAAACATAAAAATAATATTTTTAATGCACACACAATTTTTGTAATCAACAAATAGATTAAGACAATCCAAAATTAACACATCAGAAAGAAAGCTTCAGTAAAGGGTAGGTAAATTGTTAAATCCCAACCTTTCTTGAAGAAGATTACTTTGCTGTTCAAGCTCTGAATTTTCCACATTATCAGTCTGCTTAGAAAGGGCAGCAATTTCATCTACTTGGCATTCCTGGTAATAACAAAAATATAGTAGTCACAAATAAATCAAAGAACATGCATTCAAAGTTACATATAAGGCTGATGAGCCTTTGGCTCATGGGCAACCAGCACATGTTTAAAAGCATGGGTACATGAGATTTATGTTAGATTCCAGTCAAAGTACTAGCCTAACTTAAATAAGGTTTACGGATTTGTGGGGGTTGGTGTCTAAGAATTCTATTGTTCGGAAATAAAAAAGTTACAGAAGCAAAAGAAAAATAGTGGCAATAGGAACTTCCTTGAAAATAAATTTAAAGGAAATGAAAAGTAATGAAGATAAAATTACAACACATACCCCTTCTGAGCTCTTAAACAGCTGATAGCTTTCCAATTGCTCATCTACAAGGACAGCAGGCATTGCAAGTGATGTTCCAAGTAAGTCATTGTCGTGAATAATGCATTGATCTGACAACTTGTTTTGAACAACTGATGTATCAGAGGAATGTAAAGCACCAGGAAAGTTTTCAAGACATAATGCCCCCGCACAACTTTTAAAAACTGATGTGAATAGGCCTTCAAGAGTGCAACCAACTTCAACAGAGGTTTTCTCAAAAAATGTCCAATCTTTCCAATCAAGAACTACATCATCCTGCATGACAAAGTTTGAGTTTCATTCCAGATAAGAAAGAACATTTAAAGAAGTTTAAATTCAAGGAAAATACAACACATTAAGGCATGGTTGAGTTAATAATGCCATACCTCAGTTCTGTCAAATACATGAATAGGACCAATATTAATGCATTTGTTACTTCTGTCAATCAAGCAACCATTACTCCCTACTCCAGCTGTCTCCTGGCTCCTCTTTCCCGCTTTACATGATGCAAAAAATGGATGAATTTGCCTTCCAGCAAACATCCGTAAATTTTCCTGATCAAGCATAAAACAAAGACACTTTGAGTTACAAGCCAACTATCATATAACATGTTAGTCAAATTAACATATCTTGGACCTAGAAACTAATCGCTATTAGTACGAGCTAATGTATGGACAGCCAAACATAGTAGACCACATTGCAGTACACATCATGAGAAAGATGACTTTCAGCAAAAAAATAACAAAGAAGAACAATGGCAGCTTCCTCTATTGCAAGAAAATCCTAGCAGTCTCTCCACATTGAAAGGATCCAGGAAGTAGGGACAGAAATGAGCTCTTTGCCAGGCTGTAAGATTGAAGGTTCCTTATCATTCTGCCTATGCTAAAAAGTAGGCACATACTGCTCAATGACATCATGCTGCACATTATTTAAGCTCCAAGAGCTGCCATTATCAGCAGTGCCACATTATCAATGGCCTCCAACCCATCACCACACAACCTACATCACCTATTAATACCCTTAGCATCTTCCTCTCAGTAAATTAGATTCGCCAAACACCAGTGATCATGTTCAGTCTCAGGATTATTTTCTCTCCTTAACCGTAATTTTGACCTTCATCATCTCATCATGTCAACCCCATGCTCCTGAATATATTTCTTCACAGACCTTTTCCGTTTCCTCTTGTTCTTTTAATTTCTTCGAACGTGATATTTGCTCTCAACATCCAAAACAAAGTTAACAATCAACAATAACCAGGAATCAATAAGAATTAGCCAACAAACTACTACTGCAAGCTATTCAAAGTACAATGGTAAATAAAAAGAACAAATATAACTTCCAAAAACATAAGGAGAGATTATAATTATGCTGCGAAAAAACAATCACTAACCTCAGCTGTCAATTTTGCCTCCAACCTCAAATTAGGGATTGGCGGCGGTGAGCCATCTTCACTCTCCATCAAATTACTCATCCCGTTCTTCTTCGGTGTAGTGTTAAGTGGCGATTTCCCCTTTGCCTGCTCATGGAAAATCACAACAAAATTGTAAAAACAAAAACTTCCAAACAGCTTCTCCATATTATTTGATCCGTTAAATTAACTAAAATTTAGCTCAACTAAACCTTTCTAGAAGCTCGCTTCTGAGGAGTTACATTTTGTTTACGTTTTCTTATCTTCCTTTTGCCTTGACTACCGCAGAACTCTTCATCTTCGCCGTCGTTATGGTCGTCCTTCCCTTCGTTAGCCTTCTGGTCAACCTTCAGTTCAATTTCTGGAGATTTGTGCGGGAACAAGGTTGACTGGACCAATCTCCGGCGGACGCTCCGCCGTTCCCGCTGGTTGGTGCCGCTGACCATCACCAATTCCTGTTCTTTCTTCTCGGCTGATTCGTCCATAGAATTAAAGTTTATCCAATCCTAATTTAGGAATTTAGGGTTTTTGAGTGGTTTAAGATTTGGGCCCTTTTTTTTTTCCCCTTTTTCTGCTTTTGGATCTTACAACCTGACTAACCTCCGAGGAGAGAGAGTTGGAGGGAACAAGGATTCCGTTCCCGCGCTTTGTGGATAAAAACGGATAAATATTTTTAACTGCCCTATTTTTAGCAGTGAGTGAATAAAAACCTAATTTTCCTTGGACTCAAAAATACTAAACTATTGAATTAATCTAAATTTTAAAATTTCCCGCTCCCGCGTCTCGCTTGATTTTTCTAACCTCTGATTTAACCGTTAGCTTCAATTAATTGTAGCTGTCAGTCAACTATCATTATTTTCTTTCTTTAATGTACTTTTTTTATTTTCATAACCAAAGGATTTTTTTTTCAATAAATTAATTAGGATTTTGCCCTTTAAAATTATCATATCAATAAATACTTTCTCTTAATACATTATAATTTATCAAACTAACTATCAATTATTACATTTAATATGAAAAATATTATTATAAAAAGTAAATTACATTCAAATTTTAAGTTATTATTTTAATTCAAATTCATTAGATAATCACTAAAATCTTTTACATGATTATTCATCTTTAATCTCCATCTTTTTCTTCATCGTCTTTACCATGCCCAGTCACCCACACAGCTCATCAAAATCCAAACAAGGATTAAGAGTAACTACATTATAGTGAGAGATCAGTTTTGATCAGATAACCCATCAATTGCACTGATGGTAATAAAAAAGGGTGCTCTTTCTCCTCTTCCTACACAGAGGTATACAAATTAATTAGTTACCTATCTAAATTACCTTTTTTTAATAATATTATTAGTTAGTTAAAGTTAGATTATGAATAGCCACAATATTTAATTGAGAGTTATATCATAATAATGTTAATTAATTAAAATTATATTATAAATAAGACTAAGATTAGCTTTAGTTATCAATACACAATGTAGGTTTCTATGTAACTTTTATAGTTTGATATAATACAAAATTTTCTCATCTTTTAACACTAAGAATGTGATTAGGGATTGTTGGGGTATAATATTATAGTATTTGCTCTATATGAAAAGTATAGATTAAAATTTTGTAAAAATAAAATTGCATCATTTGATTTACAAGCACTTTAGTGAGAGTGTGATGCTAATTTTTATAATTACTTTTATGTATGAAAATATGAATTTAAAATACTTGCATGGCTTTTTAATACAAATTTTGAAGTTTTCAAATCCTAAATTAATAAACAATAATTATAATCTTTTAGTAATTATAAATTTACTCTTTTTGTTTTGCATTTTTCAACTAATCTTAAAACTATTGAGTTATCAAAATTTTAACTGTTCAAATAATTTTTTAATATTTTTTATGTGTATTTAAATAAATATATTTTTTGTTAAATCTAATTAAATTTGTTTATTTTTATTTTGAATCAAATAAGTTATTATTACTAATAATTGATTAATTATTATTACTCAAAATATCACTTATCGTTATATATCATATAATATTGACATGTGATGTCATGACCCGAAACACCCATCAAGCCCGTGACAATCGTCGCGATGTCCCGATAGACATTCATTACCCGGAATGTCAATCGAAACCTCGTAAGGCTTAACATCAGTTTTTCTCGCTTTCCCTGTGAGTATTAATCACTAAAATTATGTTTTGAGAGATTATAAACTATTTCCAAGTCAAAACAATAGAAAAAACAATTTTTTTTCTCACAAGGGCATTTTGATCATTTTTCTTAAAAAATCTCGAGATTCGCTAAAAATGTAGTATGCGGGTGCAAAACACATATTTCATAATCAAAAATAAGTTTAGATGTCTAAAACATTCGTTTAAAATGAAATTATGACTATTATAATAAAATAAAAATATTGAATAAAATATTCAATTTTCTCATAAAACAATATTTTTAGATCACTGTATAAATAATTTTTACAGTGTAAACGTAAAAAAAATTCGTATATATTGTAATACAGTAAGTCATAGCATTTAATTTAATTTACAGTAACAAGTGGGCCATCGAATAACCGAAAGTAAAAAAAATTATGAACCTACAGTTTGGAGGATGCAAATCCAATGGTGGTCCTTGATGAAATCAGCTATCTATAAACTATCATGAGCCTGAAATGAGTGAAAATAAGGGTGGTGAGATTATAAAATCTCAGTGAGTAAACAAATACCATATAAAATATGTAAAGCCGAGTAAATGGAGACAGACAAAATAATTTAATATACTGTAATTCATTACCTTTCAACTCATTTCAACCAAATAAAATCGATTCATATAAATCGAGTAATTAACATGACTTATAAATTTCTTAAAAGCTTTGGCTCGTGCCAAAATCATTCTCATACCCAGTTATTAGGGATGCCTTGATCGATGACTATCCCAACCGAGTCCGCCAAGGCTGTTAAAAAGTTATGTACGCATAAATCATGTTTTTATTTTGAAAATATAATCATTGCTTGGCGTTAGCTAAGTTCCCCCTCATGTGGTGGTTTGACGTGAAATGAACTCTAAAAGTGTTAACCTCAGGAGTTATCCACCCGCGCCTCTCATACTGAAGTAAGATATAACGGGGTTTATCGTGCCCCTTTAATAGGCTGATCAACGAAACCCGCCCACTACAGTAAGTTAATAATTATCACACCAATCAATAAAATTTAATAACATGATATGACAATTATTGTAATTCACAGCCTTTCAAGACTAAATACACAGTTCATATATTTCAACACAATTACTAATTCAGCCATTCATGCAAATATTGTCATAAGCCATTCGATTCAAACCATGAATTTACAACACATGAAATGGTCTCCAATTACTCTAGTTTCAAACCATTATTCAATTTTAAAACAATTTTATGAAATCATTTCATTAAATCACATTTGTTTTATAAAACCGAAAAATTAATCATTTAATTCATTTTTCATGAAATTCACAAAATCGGATAAAAATCACTTTAGATAATTAAGACGATAGTAAGGTTACTCACAATGTCTAGAGTGCGAATTTTCGAAGTATTTTGACTACTGGTCCTCGGATGCAATTTCCTTGCCTTTATCGGAGGACTCACCATCTTGACAAAGTACAAAATCGAGAAACTTACTACATTGGTACTAAATCGAAATTAAACTAATTTATACTACCAATACATGATATGGAATGCAAAATGCACGGGTAACCATCTAAACCCGATATTGGCCTAATTCGTCTTATCACCCGATTAATTGGCCAACGCGTCCAATTTAGCTCCAAATTGCTCCATTTCTTTTCCAATACCTTAATTCACCAAACACAAGTTAAATAACCTAAAAATTGGCAAAACCATCTTCACTTTTATTCTTAGAATTTTTGGCCAATAATGGTGTATTAACACCGTGATTTTTCCTATTACTTTTCCACACCATAATTCATCATTTTCTAACCAATTCTCTTAAAATAAAAAATCAATTTTATCCTCACTCAATACAAGGTAGGTTCGCCCATTGATGGGTGATGGGAAAAATGAATTATTTTATTATTGTTTTGCTTATAGAAGTGGTAAACTAACTAAAAATACTAACATAACTTGAAATCAAATCAATTCAACATCATTCTCTCTCCATATCCATTCTGCTAGCCATGAATTCACCATGAAAATATGAAATTTAACAATGAAAAAGAAGGAGAAATGCTTAGGGAAATAGATTTCAAGTTTAAATTGAGAAATCCTACATTTTTCACTTGTTTTTCTTGATTTTTCACACTTTTTCTCTTGAAATTCTCCACCTAGGGTTATTGTTATTTCTTTTCTTCCTTTGTTATTCTTTGGCTGGCCATATGAATGAGAAATAGATTGATTTTATGCTGATTTTCAAGGAAAATAATGAATGGATGAGATTTTGACACATGTTACCATTCAATTGGTCCATATGTCATACTTAGCCATTAAGCAATCTCTCTCTACCACTTAAATTTTCTCAATTATTCATAATAATATTGGGTAAAATTCATGTGTTGGATAAGTGTTGAGTGGTGTAAAATCACAATTTTGCCCATGGACAGTAAAATGACTATTTTACCCCTATACTCGAAAAAATACCGAAATTAAAATTCTTCACTTATCAAACTCAAATTATACTCCCAATGATCAATCTTAGTCAAAAATTTCAGCCAACACTCACATCTTAACCTCGGATGGCAAAATGATCATTTTGCCCCTAGGTCATGAAAATTTCAATTTGACTTCAAATCGGTCCTCGAACTCCGAATCACCATTTTAAGTCATTATGGGGTTTTAAAATTCTCAATTTTATCTTAAAATCTCTATTTTGACTAGTTCGAGGTTTAAATCAACTTAGTTGTACAATTTGGTACAATACCGTCATTTAACGATTTTAGAGGTACCCAAGTAAGCAAACATGTATTTTTGTGTAATAATGGCATAATAAACATATTGAAGAGTCGGGCTTGACATATGACATACCACAATATGTGATGATATGATCGTGTGAAATTTTCCTTATCTATTTTAGGATCATATTAGTATTATGTGGATATAAAATGATAATAAATATTATTTTAACTAATGATAATTACTTAAATGTTAATCATGAAAATTTATTATATCCAAAATAATTTTATTGAATGTAATAAAATAAAATTTTATTTAAAATTTTTTAAATAATTAGTGATTTTTCAAAAATATTAAAATAATAAATAGAATTGATAAAACTGATACTAATAATGAAAAAAAAAATCAACATTAAAAGGTGATCGAACTTGGAGATGTAAACATGATGAAATGAAAATGGGAATGGCCAAAACGGGAGTATCTATGGACTAATCATCGTTTAGGAAAGGTAGTAAAGTATGGTAAGATCCGCGGACCGACCAGCAATAAAGCGTAGATTACGATTTATTAAAGATTACAAATTGGCTGAATTTCCCTTCTTAATTGAAAAGACACAATGTTGGTGAGAACAGAGAAAATAGTTCCAATTCCATGGTTTGGTGCATCAGCTAGGATTATTTACACTAATTTTGTCTCTAAATATGCGGTAATGGTCAAACCTAATTTTGAAATTTGGTTCCAAGATCCAACCAACAAATCGGTTCGGAAACTGTAGACCAAACGAGACGGGACTTGTACTCGTGACATGGCAAATCTGAAAAACTGAAACACACGCGCCCATTGGAAGCGTGGGGGAAAGGGGCACGTCCGAAACCGCAGCATTGAAGAAAAACTGGAAATTCTTTTCCTGTCCTCCACGCCTGAAAAAGGTTGCCGATAGAGTTGTAAGTGGGTCTAGTGTAGGCAGCTTTTGATGCTCCGAAATCTCAAAAGCTACGTACTTGCATATTTACCAAAACACCCCTCCATCATAAACAGTCCAAAATTTGTTAATATTAAAATAAATAGAAATTATTTGATTGTTTTTTAATTAATATAGAACATAGCATAAATTGAGTTTTGAATTACTTATTAAAATTAAATAATATTTAAATCTAATAGAATGAAATTCTATAGTTCAATACTAAAATGGAGAGGGACAAATTGGTCTTAGTGGAAAAGGTAATGTTTCAATAACTCTAAGATCGAGAATCTGACTTGTGTCTGTTCACCCTATGAAAAACATTTGTCCCCTTCCTCAGCTCCACTAATTCGAACCATCCCCTTCGTTCTGCCTCTCTCTTTCTCTTTCTTCTTGTTCTTTTGCTGTAGACCACTTTACAGAGAGAAGAAGAAGCCCAAGCCACTGAACTCTACCCATCTTGAGAGTGGCCATATTTCTACTGTCAAAGTTTCTACATTTAGGAACTCTTTCTTTTTCGTAAGTAAATACTACATTTTTGGTTGACAGTGGAGGATAAAACCCAGTTGAAACAAACCCTAGAAACCTTCGAGTACACCACATTTGATCTATAGATTACACCAAAAGGGGCAAAGAAGGAAAATACCCATCTCTTATTGGTTTCAAATCTTGGTCTCTTTATTTTTATTCCCTTCTCTCTAAAACCCAAAACCCCTTCTGAAGAAAAGAACTCAGCTTTGAGTAGCAAAGTAAAGCTCTTTTCTTTACATTCTTCTACCGCTCTGTTGTTTCCCCTGCTATTAACTGAAGAGAATCAAGCGAAAAAAGTCCCAAACTTCTCAAACCCCGGAACCTAACAATGCCAAACCAAAAACCCGTTTTTATCTCCTTTTACAAAGCCCTTCTCTTCATCATTTTCACCAATGTAGCTCTGGTAACTTCCAAATCGACCATTGAGCCCTGTTCAAACTCTGATTCCTGCAACTCCTTGCTGGGATACACTCTCTACACCGACCTGAAAGTCGCCGAGGTAGCTTCCCTCTTCCAGGTGGACCCCATTTCCATCCTCACAGCTAACGCCATCGATATCTCTTACCCCGACGTCGAAAACCACATCCTTCCCGCCCAGCTCTTCATCAAGATCCCCATCCTCTGTTCCTGTGTTGATGGGATTCGAAAATCCGTTTCCACTAATTACAAGACACGCCCTCAGGACACGCTTTCTTCGATCGCGGATTCGATTTATGCTGGTCTGGTGTCTGCTGATCAGATTAGGGAGGCTAACTCGATTGCTGATCCTACTGTTCTTGATGTGGGGGAGAACCTTCTGGTTCCTTTACCCTGTACTTGTTTTAATAATACTGATAATGGACTGCCGGCCATTTATTTATCGTATGTGGTGAAGCCAGTGGATACTTTAGCTGGAATTGCAGCGAGTTATTCGACTACAATCACGGATTTGATGAATGTTAATGCTATGGGGAGTTCTTCCGTTAAAGCTGGTGATATTCTAGCTGTTCCTTTATCAGGTAGTTTTTCATTTCCTTGTTTTTGTAAAATGTGCGGTTGATATTGAAATTGAAATTTGTAAAGTTTCAATCATCTAAGCGATTAAGCCAATGCCAGTGCCTTGTATGTTTCAGCTGTAAAAAGTTGAGTTCTCGTCTTGCTTATGGAGTAAGGAGTAGGCTTAACATAATTGCTGCAATTGTTAATGATATAACCTTTTGTAGTGTTAGTTGAATTTTTATCCTCCTTTACTAGTTGTTTGCGATGATGAGTTCAAGCAAATGCTACTATTGTGTATTTCTGTACTTCATCTTTGGGAATTGAGTGATGGTTTTTCATGCTTTTGCATTATTTATGTCTGGTTACAATGACAATGGAGGTTAAGAGTTGTTTACTTTTGATGCTTGCAGCTTGTGCTTCGAATTTTCCTAAATATGCCTCAGATCGTGGATTGATTGTCCCCAATGGGAGCTATGCTATTACTGCTAGCCACTGTGTTCAATGCAGCTGCGGCCCAGGGAGTCTCAAGTAATTGAGCTGTTTCTTAGCTTGTTGCATTATTGTCTTTTTAATTATATTAGTCTTTACTGTACGGGATTCATTCCCACTATATCTAACGGTCTGGAGTTAATCAGCTTTATTGATTGTGTCATACAGTTTGTACTGCACGCCTGCTTCTTTGGCTGTTTCTTGTTCAAGCATGCAATGTAAAAGTAGCAATCTCATGCTGGGGAATGTCACGGTGCAGCAAAGTAGTGCTGGATGCAATGTCACTTCTTGCACTTATGGTGGTTATTCGAATGGCACCATTATCACTTGGTATGCTACATCTTTTACCTCCTTGTGTTCATTGTTATGCGAAAAGTAATCTCTATATTTGAGTTTTGTTTAATGCTTGAACCCTTTCTACTCGGTGTCTTTGTTCTGCAGGTTGTCATCATCCCTTCAACCTCGATGCCCAGGTAAGAGTTTATAAAACACTGTTCTTATATGTTGGCATTCCAAAATGCATGAAAAGTGAAGTTGTTCAATTTAGGGTGATTTATACTTCCCTAATCCAGTGCTATGTGAATGTGTATAATAGCATTTTGCATTGAGACAGATGAAAATGATTGAATATGGTAATTGCTAATTAAATGGAGTGGAACGAGATGGTTCTTATATGCTGTCGGTCACCTTTTTTTTTGCATCATCTACAAATACAAATATTATTTAATAATTTATCAGAATTCTGAATTTATTTGCTACCTGATGCATCATTGTTGACAATTCTGCTGCTTTTTTTTATTTTTAATGAAAATTTTGGTTTATGTGACAAGACTTACGAGTTTAAATGCTGAGGAGTTGAATGTGAGTTATTTAGATTCATAATTATTTCCAGATGGTCTTATAAGGCTTCTTTACTGATTTATATTTGCATTGCATTTCAAAAAATAATGCAGGACCACGGCAATTTCCTCCCCTTGTAGCCCCACCTTCTTATGTTACACGGGATTCAGTCTTTGCCCCAGCACCTGCACCCCAGTCAGATGGTGCCATAACAACAGTGCCCAAGACTTCTACAGTGCCATCTACTGGGTCACTTCCTGGACTTCCCCCAGCACTTGCTCCTTTTGGAAGTTTATCTGATGCTTCCTCGTTGGTGAATTCATTGGCCACTCTTCCTACTGCACTTATGATATACTTTCTTATCAAATTAATCTCACCCTTCTCATTGTAATTTTCCTTGTCAATTCTGGTGGGGTTTTGTTTTGTAAGGCTGCTTAGTTTTTGACCTGTCCCACTTGTCTGTTGTATGTAACTTTATTGATGACTGCCTTACATTACTGTGGTGGGAGTTCATATTGCACTAGTGAGTTAATTTTCTTGATTTCTAATCATTCAGTGCAAATCATGGGCAGTTGAGCATTCGGTTCATTAAGTTTACTGAGCTTTATGAAACTTCTTGGATTACTGCATTGTCTTTGCAGGACTACAAAGATATTTACTGCTGTGTTGTGTCCATGTTTCATGATTTTGTTTTATTTATAAAAGGGAATAACTGTTGATTGTGGAATGTTGGTGTGGATAAATTTTGAGTGTAGGAGTTATATTCGAGGCAGAATGAATATCGTGTTAGCAAAATTTTGCCATTGTGTAAGCGGAGGTTGACTCTTGAGTGTGCTGTGTATTTGCACATGTTCATTATGTTCTCATCACAATAATTTTTTTTTATTCCGTCTTACGTATCTGCTACTTTGGTTTTGAGTCCTTTTTTAATGTTAGATACTTTTAACACGGGGAGTTTTGGCCTAGCTAGGTTGTTAATATGTCTTGGTTGTCTCACAGCTATGCCCATTAACTCTGTTAATTGCAGATTGATTGTGTTGTGCCTTTTGTTATCCATTTTTAACATCTGAGGCTTGGTGATGAGAGGGAAACAAGCATTTCAATACCTAGTTTGAACATCTCTAGTCTGATCTTGCAGCCACCAGAAAGCAAAATTACCGGATATGTTCCTATAGCATGAAAAGAAAAGAAACCTTGCGCCTCTGGTGTCTCAGAGGATGTTGAATGCAAAGCCAAACGTTGTTATATGAGTTTGAAGAGACAGGCTTAATCTTTATACCTTCAAATGCAAACATACTGATGTTAGATGCCAAATATTCAGGACCACAGTGTCTTAAGGTTGAAGTGGAGGCAATGGTTGGAACCAGGGCAGTCTGGGTTTGTAATATTCACTTTTATGACATGCTTTGTACTCATGTCATAGGTGGTTGTATCTAATCAGCGGCGGAGTTAGGATTTTA
This sequence comes from Theobroma cacao, assembly GCF_000208745.1. Taxonomy (NCBI): domain Eukaryota; kingdom Viridiplantae; phylum Streptophyta; class Magnoliopsida; order Malvales; family Malvaceae; genus Theobroma; species Theobroma cacao. Next base: position 6,351,053 of record NC_030857.1, on the reverse strand, counting down.
AATTTGAAAAGATAAAAATAAAAAATTTAATATTTGGAGAAGTAAAATTATAAAATTTGTTAAAAATAAAAGTAAACTTTTAAATATTTAAAACAAAAACGAGAAATATCATAAAATTTTGAAACTTTGGGAGGGCGGGGCCCCCTACTAGTCCCCCCCCCCTCCCCTCTCCGCGTTTGGATCCAACCATAAACATGTTATTATGATTGTTCTTGCAGCAGCTGCGTTTATGAGTTATGTCAGTGATGTTAATGTTTCACAAAATGTTTTTGGTTTTGCATGGTTCATTTTCAGACTGGCCAGATGGTAAAGCTCGTTCCAGTGTTGGGTGTACAGAACAAATGCTTCCTAATTCAAGTAGTTGCTTTGCTCAATGGTATATAGTTAAGTAGCATTACTAGCAGGCCATTAGGTTTTGTGGAAGACAAAATTGAACTGCTGTCAGATTGCCACAGGAGTATATTGAGCAAGTGGATCCAACAATACAAATAAATTGTTCAAGCTGGCAACAGTATCCGAACATTCAATTAGTGCCTAATGTCTTCATTTTTCTATCCCACCATATAAGTTTTTTTCTTTTAAACGAGCATCTTATGCAGAAATAAAACTAGTATTCCATTCCAAAGGGGCCCAATTGAGCCATCTGAAATCATCCCTTAAGAAATGGGGACTCTGCTCTTCGGCCCATTTTATGCAAAACCCAGCACTGTACTCAGCTCAGCATTCAGCAGCTCGAAGAACAGAAACAATTTCATTTCCAGTTAGATGTGCTTCCTATTTTCCCAGGAATCCAATTCACTGAAATCAAATCACCAAATTTGCTGATAAAAAAAAAAAAACCCCCACAATCTTGGAATAATAAAAAAAGACAAGAAAAGAGTAGCAGAAGCTGCCTCCTCCATGGCTTCAGCTCCTTCCAAGCTCTATGCAGGTTCCCCCTTGTTTATTTTGACTGATTTCCTTATTGGGTTTTTCGTTTTGATAAATGTTTTGTTTATTATTATGTTATTTGTTGTTCCAGATGATGTTAGCCTTGTGGTGGTTTTGGTAGACACTAACCCATTTTTCTGGAGCGCCTCTCTCTCTCTTCTCTCAGTTTCTTTCTCATGTAATCTCTCTCTCTCTCTCTCTCTCTCTCTCTCTCTTCTATCCATAACCCTAAAATAAGGCAATCCGCGATCGACATGAATTGACTTTTGCATTTTATTAATTTGTATGTCGGTATTTGTATAGGTTCTTGCATTTTTGAATGCAATATTGACTCTGAATCAACTAAACCAAGTCGTGGTTATTGCTACTGGATATAATTCTTGTAACTATATCTTCGATTCGTCTTCCGATTTGAACCAGAGTTTTGAGAATGGAAGAATGCCTGTTATGTGCTCCAGCTTGTTGCAAAAGTTGGAGGAGTTTCTTATTAAAGACGAGCAGTTGAGTAAGGAGGTACCTGAGGGAAGGATTAAGTCTTCCCTCTTGTCAGGGTCATTGTCAATGGCTCTTTGTTGTATCCTTTCTGCTACTTTAGTGCTTTATTTACTTCTTTTGATGTTAATGTTTGGTTTCTTCATGGTAAACATAGTTGTTTTGAAATTGAATGCTTTATAGTGGTTATAGTGTTATAGAGCCATTTAAAGGATTTGGTTGTTTAATACCAAGTGATGTTGTGTGGGCAGTTATTATTCAGTTGCACAGAAAGTGCACCAAAGAAAGAAGACTCTGTCAATATGTCCTTTACAAGTTGTTTGGTTTAAGTAGATTTTAATAGATATACAGAGAGTGTTTCGTTCAGGAGCCCTCCATCCACATCCTCGAGTGAGTCTCTGAATACTTGATTACAATTTGATTTATTTTCCAAGTTTGATAATTTGCATCTGAAATTTTATCCACCAATTATGCATCACTACTCATTTTAAAATTCTTTCATGTGCTCTATGAAACTGAATATTATTATTATCATTATTTGCTTGGTGCTACAGTTCCACTACAATAAAAATTATAGATACACACATTTTTCTTTTTCTTTTTTTTGTTTTCTGTAATTGCACATGGCTTAAATATGTCCATATCAATTGCACACGCATCTACATAACTTGTTAAATATTAGTGCTGGTGGGAATTCATCTGTCTTCTTATTGTCAATGTGTCATCTTTAGAACAATTTGTATAATGCTAGCTTGAGGTGTTTTTTCTTCCTTGATTATTAGTTGGATGTATATAGCATTCTCATTTTTCAATTGCTCATGTTAGTGCGTCATCTTCTTTTATTTTTGCTTCTTATGAGATCAAAAGGTAATGCTCGTATCATGGTAACCTGGTCCAGGACATCTGCTAGGACAGTGCAGTTTATATCATTATTGGTAATATCGACCACAGTTGCTAGATCAACTGTGGGCCAAACTATACAGCACTTTTGGAATGTTAAATTTCTCAGTTATTGAGCAACAATAAAGAGAGAAATATATTGGTTTAAGCATAGAAGGTTGTATAGTTGTGGATGCTGTAAATGAATGCTAGACAATATAATTTCCTTGTTGCATATTCATCAAAAAATTAAAGTGGTTTAATTTCAAACTGTAAGGGAATAGCCATATTCAAACCTAGAAGAAAATGGAGAGTTTCTGTGGACAGCGTAAGAGAGAACACTAAACATGTGCAAGTTTAACTGATTTATGGTAGTGGATTTTGATGTATTCCCTGTTTTGTTTTTATTACTATGTTTTGCGGTAGTTTACTAACATATGTGGGCAGATCTTATGCTTGCAGGGATCACCAGATGGACCTGAACAGTATGTTCTTTTTAATATATTATCTGTTATTTACAGTTTCCTACTCTGGCCTTTAGACTCAAAGAAGGGTTTTCTTCTTTTCAGATATGTTGCAATCATGAATGCGATATTCTCTGCCCAACGCTCTATGGTACTTGATGTTGCATCTATTATTTCTTTCTCATTGTTTCAATATTTTTTTTCCAAAATTTGTTTTTTCTCATATTTCGCCAGTTCATTATCAGACTAAATTCGACCTACTCTGTGTTTTGCTTATGATGACTTGAATAACTTTAGATAACTAAATTAGTTGTGAAGTTAATTTTCCTTGACTTCTGATATCCTATTCTTTCTACCTCTCGTACCAGCTGTTTGAATTGTTTAGGTATGCATATTCCAGATATCACCATGACAGCACATGGTTGGTTATTTGATCTTAAACTTCTAGTGGAAATATTATTATTGTCATTCCACCACTCCTATCTTGTTTTATAATAGGATGATTTACCTGATGTTTGTTGGTGCAATTTGAATCATTTCTTTAAGTTTGTGGCTGTCATGTTTATTTTTCTCACTCTCTCACTCCCTATAAATATGAATACACACAGACGTGTGCATACACAACACATTTATTTATTATATGGATGTGTAGTTTGTCTTTCTTCATATGTATTGATGTTGTTAATGTGCTTCTTCTTGCAGGTTCCTATAGACTCTTGTTACATGGGCGCTCAGAATTCTGCCTTCCTGCAGCAGGTATTGCACCTTTAGTAACTCATTATTAATGACCTGGCGTTGCAAACAGACATCGGTCTTCCTCTCTCACTTCTACTGATACTCTTTGATGCATGGGAGTTTTAGGCTTCTTACATAACTGGTGGTGTACATCATAAGCCTCAACATTTGGATGGGCTGTTTCAATATCTCATGGTATGTTGTTTTTTCAATTGACAGCAACTTGAATTTATGATTTAAGGTCTGGCTTGTTGCCATGAATTGATACCCTCTCGTACAGATTGATGAACACAACATGATTTCTTGAACAATATGTTTTATACTGTACTTGCTTCTGAGAACAGTACCTTGCAGCCTTGCATAGTTCTAAAAGTGTCCTTTTCTTTATAAATGTTTCTCAAAGTGCATTTGGTTGATGAAAATTTGAGCACATTATTGTACCAATATGTTCTTGGCCTTCTCTGCAGACTATTTTTGCTACTGACTTGCATTCTCGCAGTTTTTTACATCTTCCAAAGCCTGTCGGTGTAGATTTCCGTGCCTCGTAAGTTTTACTAATTGTTAATTGTGTATATTGCAAAACCATTCTTATTTTTTATGGATGTACTCATTTTCTCTCATACTTCTTAAACATGCATTTGTCCTATTGATTATAGATTAAGTTAGTCAAATATTAACCAAGAAAACAAGCTGATATCATGCTTAGTCTGTTAAGAAAAGGTAAGGTAAGCATGGCAGTAACTCTAGCTGAAACACCATAAATATCCTCATTCAACATTTTTTTTGGCGTTACTATGACAGAGAGAGTATTAGATTGATTTTTCCTTTTACAGGCCTAACTATATGTTGCTGAGTTAACATAACTGCTTAAGGCCTCATATCCCTCTACATTCTCCCAGTTAATCACATGTCACTTCTCATGCTCTTATTGCTTTAACTTTAAATTATGAAATGCACTTGATTGAACTCTTGAATTTGCAGATGTTTTTGCCATAAAAATACCATTGACATGGGTTACATATGTTCCGTATGTTTGTCAATTTTCTGCAAGCATCACAAGAAATGTTCAACCTGTGGGTAAGCATATATTACTTTTCTAGCTGCAAGTTAGGTTCTGTAATTTATTTTCTGCTTCCAAAAGTATTCATGCTCTCATCTATTGAACAATTAAAAAAAGAACAGTTCTTTCTCAAGCTTTTCTTGATAACAGTAGAATAGCCATCATCCTTTTATCTTCTTGAAAATCCCAGATATCATTTTACTTCCGTGGCAAAGAATCATCCTTGTATGTAAAGTTGATTGTTATTGTAACTGCAGGTCAGTATTTGGTCAGGCTCAATCCGAGGCTGCTTCAACATCTGACAAAAAGAGAAAGACTCCAGAAACATAAAGTTAACTGAGAAGGATACAAAAGTTCTATTATCTACTAAATTTTGGTGGGTCTTTCATACTTGGCAATTTTTGTTTCATTCTGGACATTGCACAGCTTCCCTGTTTTATTTACAAGCAATGATTACATACATTTTGGTTTCTTGTGAGAGCAAAAGCATTTGCTTGTGCAAACATTGATGCCTACACAGAATTTGTATGACACAGATAATAAAATGTTAAGGATTGAGCTACCATTTAAAGATTTTATCTTCTCACAAACTCATGTATGTTGAAAAAGTTCTAGATGATTATTTTTCCATACATTTTGATTTTCTTCTTGACCTGTAGTCTAATTCTGCTATTTATCACTGCTCATGCTCATGGCGAAAGAGGGGGTGGCATTGGGTGATTGCAGACCAGAGATTTTGCTCCTACCATGAATTCCCTGCTAACCTTCAGAAGAGTTAGATAGTTTTGAGATAAGATTTTAGTACATACAAGGGCATGCCTCCTTTCCTCTTCTTGTTTCTACTGTTCCTCTACCAAACAGTTGAAGCCAAATTAGCAGCAGGGATGCTTTATTGTTTGTAGAAACATTTACTCGTGTTAAACCTGCAATTTTAGGAACTGAGAAAGAAGAAGAAATGGTCAATATAGCTTTTTATATGAGCCCTTTTCCAATTTTATTTCACCAATGTTGTAACAACCTTACGACCCGTTTAGTGTTGGGAAATGCTTATCATTTTGCAACTCAAATTCTCTTAATAAGTTAGTTACTTTTAGTATAACTATTTTGTAATTTTTGGATATCTTTGTCTTTGAGTTTTTATGAAAAATTGGAATCCCAAATCTTGATATACAACATAAATTTTATCGAATGTAAAAATTAAAGATGATAAATTGAAAAACATTTTCCAAAGCACAAGGGACAAGACATTGACCATCTCTGGTCAATCTCAGGTGATCACAAAATGCACATGATTTTGAGGCAGTAACTCTGACAGATGCTGATAAAATGATTACAGATGGGAATTGCCTTAGTTGTTGATCATCTACATTATAAGGAACCATCCAGGATGGTCCAGATAGTTAGTATACCATTTCCAATTATGCCAATCTCTCATACTCGGTCATCTACATTATGTTTGTGGAGGCGATGCATCAGCTGACCAATTTTGTGATGATCATGAATGTCTCCCAACCAAACATCTTGATCATCTTTCCTTCTACAAGTGAATATGAGCAGCAGAGCATGGGGTGAATCAATCCAATTATCCATTAAAGGCGTGGTACCAATTCAAACGTATTTACAATATTTACATTTACACCAACAATGACTTAACAAATTAAGCAAGAATCCCCAAGCACTAATATAGTTAAACAGACTTTTTCTCTGCCATACAGCAATCAATTCATAGAGCCCTCATTACAACTTTGCTGGATGTGTTGATGCCCATTGCAGCAAGTTTCAGTACAGTACGTGTCCTATATAACCTGTCCATGTCAAAGAGAAATTGATATGTTAATTCATTAGATTAAAGATTACATTTGAACACAGCTAATACCTAGCCCACCGTGCTTGAATTCTCAATGCCAAATCTAAAAGCACTCTTTCAGTTACCAAAATCTTCCACAAGACTCAAGATATGCAACTTTAGAGTACAAAGAATTACAGTTTCCAATCTTTAAATGTTTTGGTCCCCAATGCAAACATTGGGTTCTATAATATGGTACAATAGGCTATAAGTTTGTCTAAAATTTCCAAATGATTCTACAGGAACTTAAGAAGTTTACATATTCCGAAGATGTATAAAAGGTATAATTGTTTCAATTAATAACAATCCCTCTTATGCTTAAAAGGATGTTGTGTGGGTGGGGGGAGCCATTTATACCTTTCAGCCAGCTAATAGAGAAGCAGGCTCCATTAATCTTTAGTACTGATCTAATCCTACATGCAAATCTTGGACTTTGATATCCTAGAAAGGGAGTACGCATTGTCACTAGGATCAAAGGCCAATGGTGTACAAAAAGATATATCAGCATGCTTGGCCTCTCAAGCAAAAACAACATCCATGCCATTCTTTTTGACCTTGAGGTATGAAAGGAGACTGACAAATACAAAAGGCAAAGAAACAATACTAGAAGGAACAGTGAAACAGACCCAGCCAGTGCAAGACCCCAGGTTGACAAGGCATAGAACAATTTTCCAGCATGCCAAATGCCCAAAACCTTTTCCAATTTGCTGACACCACCTAATGCTTTCAGCAGAGCTGCACATAAACTCACCACAATAAGTAACACAATTTAATATTCAATTGAATACAAGAACGAGGGACAAAAGCAAGATAATTAGTTATAAAACCAGTGGAGGATAACACTCTGCTCAAATTCACCAGCGAGAGATTTTGAAATGTCAGGGCAACAGACACATAAAACAGAAAACACCTTTTCAGGTGTATAAACATCAAGGTTACCAGACATGAAAAATGGATGACACATCTAGAATTAAATGCATGGAATTTATTACATGCACAGCTGCCCATCTTCTACTATATAGGTTAATGATGGAGTAAATTGTAATCAATTTCCTTTTTATCAAAAGAATGAAACTGCAATATATAGCATTAAACATCAGGAAGATTTAGCCGGTCATCATGACAAAAAAGGTAACCATACCAGGGAAAATAAATTATCTAGCATAAATCTATCAGACTACAGGTACTTAGGTAGTAAAGTCAGATGAATTAAGCAGCAAACTCACTTTTCTGCAGTTCTTCTGGTGTCAAAGTCTGCAATACCAAGATAAAAAAACAAAAATGAGAATTCGGCATATGAAGTATATCTGAAAAAAATCAGATCAGTAGCTACAAACCTGAGCTTTAGGGTTGGACAAAATGCATTTAGCCATAAAGTTAGCGACCCCATCCACAACATGCTCCTCACTAACAACAATGTAATTCTCATCATCAATTCCACTCCACTCTTCAACATTGCTTGGAACCATTTCATCAGTTACCCATACCCACCAACTCGGCTCCTTTTGGTCAACGTTTATCAGAATTTCAGCTGAATGCATATCATCCCCTAAGACAAAAACAAACAAAAAAAAAAAATCATATCAACTAATCAAGTGATTTACACATTCTTATCATAAAAGGAAAAAACTATTTGCCCAAACATTCTATTATCCCAGCTATGCATCCCACCTGAAACTGTAACAATTTATTAGTCTAATAATGAATTTCTAGATGCACTCATAGATTGGTAGACTCCATCCTTAATTCATCTAAACTATCTGTCACATCAGCAAGTTTAATTAGTTTTTTTTTTTTTAATCAGCAAGTGCAATTAGTTGATACAGAAATGATGCGACAACAAGTAACATTACCCTGACATAAACTAATAGATTACGCGATTAAAATCAATGAAAGGATTTAGTATATAAGAACCTGTAGCTTCCTTGAATGGAAACTCAACTTGGGTATTGGATTCGTTAAGAGATTTGAGTCGGGTCAAAAAATCTTTAGAATCCACGGTAGATACCAACCGAGCATAGAGCTGCAATTAATTACATAATTAGGTTCCAGAAATTAGAAAACAAAAATCAAACAAATAAACAAAACAAAATTACGGAATTTACGTACGTCTGGAGGACAATCGTTCAATACAGCAGGAGATTCAGATAGATTGTTGAGGAGTTTTAGGTTTTGTTCGAGAAGATTCCTGAGACGTCGATTTTCGGATTTTAGGGTTTCCAATTCTTTTTCGAGCTTGGAATCGTCATGGTTTTCGGGGGAATCATCGTCGTGTTGGTGGTGGTGGTGGTGGTGGTGGCAACATTCCATGGCGGTCCACGCGACGTCGGCGACTTCAAGGACCGTCTTGGCAACCTCCACAGCTCCATGGCCGCCCATTGTTCTTCGAGGGGAAACCCTAAAATACTGAACCTTTTCTGGCGGGTTTGGATTTGGGGATGATAATGATTTGAAGACGAAGAGATAGTTGTTGTTTCACGTTTGCGTGTCCGACAGTGGTGTGTGACCGTGATCCGCTTTTGTTTAATGTTGTCACTTTGCGAGATTATGTGGACTACCCCTTCAATTATTGCTTCATACTATTTTCTTTTTTAAAAAATAATTTTTAGAGTTATTTATGCTTTATCACATTTTTACCTTTATTTCTTCTTTAATATTCCTGTTGCTTACATTTCCAACATAAAATGGATTAGATATATTTATATTTATACATATGTTATTTGTCTATGAATATAAAAATTATCATTTAAGTGAAAATAAAACAATAAATTCTTACAAAAAAAACCAATAAATAAATTTTAATCATGATACATTAAATTCCTTAAGGATATATGATTATGAATAGAAGTGATATAAGTAAATGTATTTCTTTCCATTTTTATTAAGTATTTGTTATTTTTTAGATTTTTTACTTGAATCCTATTATATGATAAGGTATTTGAATTTTATAAATACTTGATTAAATTTTGAAATTGTTATTTAAATTTGTATTTGAATATTTCAAACACCGCTTATTAAATACTCAAACTCATTAAATATTTTATTAAAATAAATTTAAAATTAATTTTATGTATATTATTAATGTTAATTAAAAAAATTAAAAATAAAAATATATTTAAAATAATATATCAAAATATTATATATAAAACTAAATTTTAATATTAAAAATTATTATTTATAATCAAATTTAAATAATAGATATTTTAAAATTATTATCTGAACCCTTAATAGATAATAATATTACTACTTAAACCCATTATACGATATTTTAATTTTACTAAATTAAATCAGACAATGAGAATATCCCATTGCAAAGTATGTAAATCCATCCTTAAAGTGTGATGTGTTTGTGAACTATGATTGTCACTTTGCATTGCATGTGGAACCCAATTATTTCTTTATTAAAACAGATCTTTCCCAGCTATTCTAATTTTAAGGTGATAATTTAAGTAACGAAATTATGGAAATTGAAATGAACTTGAGAATAGATAAAATAGGTTTACATGTGCTTTTCTTTTTTATATAAATTTTTTTGATAAGTATATATATATAAGTAAAAAAAGATTGAGAGTTAAATGCAAAAAATTTTATAATAATAAATTATTAATAACATTTGATTTGATAATAATTTAGGTATTTCATCGTATTGTATTATATATTTTTGATTAAATATGATGTAATATATTGATTTAGATCGTAATATATGTATTAAAAATATAAAAATAAAAATTTTTATACCATTTGATTCAGTAATTATATATTATGTCAGTTCGAAAAACAGAATTTGAAAGCGCTCTCAAGAAGAAATAACATTATTTTCCAATTAAAAAAATACAAACAATTATTTTAAATAATGGGAAAAAGGAGAAATACAATGATGTCACGCAAGAAAAAAGGTGTCTACGCATATGCTCAGAATAACTTTCGTACTTACGAACGTTTCTCCAAAGTCAAATCCCCTTGTGTTAGGAGATCTACGGCATTGACAAAATTTGAACCTTCACACTGGTTTTATCATTCTACACCCGGCTACAACGTATCAATTCCTTCTCCCCTTTTTTCCACTTCCCCCTTATATCAAGGTTTTAGCACAGTCTCTTTCTCTCTCTAAACCAGTACGAGTTCTGAAACCTCCATCGACAAATGGCAGAGGAGGTGGACGATAGCCTGGCACCAGAAACCGACGCCAAGGAGGCGGTGGAACCGACGGCGGCGTCGGAGGATATCGAGTCACGAATTACCACAGCCATGCGCTCTCGTGTTGGCCACTTCAAGGAACAAGCCGAGTACACGCACTCTCTCTCTGGCTCTTGGTTCTTTATACACTCCATAAATAGGCTTTCGATTTCGAATTCACAAGTTTGTGAAATTCGCTTTTCTGGTGAATTAAAGACTCGAATTCTAGGGATTTTTTAGGTGTTTTGGGCTGGTATTTTAAGGGTTTTATTTGAATTATTCTGAATAATGTGAATATCGAGTATATTATTGGAATATTTGTTTTAGTTTTAAGCTTGTTTTACTTGATCGTTTCGTTTAGTTTGATTTTTGTTTTCTTTGTTGGTAAGTTCGTTAACATTCGAGGGAGTTCGAAGATTGTTAGAGAAAGACTTGGGGTTAGAGACGTTTGCATTGGATGTTCACAAGAGATTCGTCAAGCAATGCCTGCTAAAGGTACCCTTTTATTTTTGGTTTTTTTTTTCTAAATATCGGAATTTCTTCTCTGCCACTTTTATTTATTTTTTTGATAAGATGCTTTTTCTTATTTATGCTTCATGTAAGTTTGGTCATACTTTTGCTACTTGCTTTTCACTTCTAAAAGCAAAATGTGAGTTTTAGATACAAAAGCCTATACTATTTTCGGAAAATTAAAAATTAAAAAGTGTATTTTTTTATTGGAAAATGCATGATTTTAGTTTTCCATTGAACGGTCATGTTATAATTGGTATTGTTATTAAGTATGCTTTATTTATTTATTTAGGTGTTGTTTGATAAACTGAAAAAAAATTAGCATTGAAAAATTAAGTACTCATATGAAAGGTTTTTGGTATGCTGCAAAGAATTAATGTTGAGTAGATTTTTTTATTAAGTATTTTGTAGAAGAGAGATTTTGTTAAAGTTAAAAAGAAAAGAATAAATGGTTTGAAGAAAAAAAATATAAGGTTAATGTAATTAAATAACAAATTTTTTCTAAAACAAAATTGAATAAATATAGCTAAAAGCTACTTAAGATTTTCAACACTTTTTCATTGAAAATCTTCCATTAAGTGGTTTCTCAAAATGAATCATCAAATGCATTGCAAAAAATTAAATCATTGAAAATTTTAATTTTCAATCGTTTATCAAACACACCTTAAATTTTTTCTATTTGCTGCTAGAGTGAAAAGGTAAAATGTGCAATTGGATACAAAATGCATGATTTTGCTTTTATATGAAATAATTATGTTAGAATTGATGTTACATTTTATTCATTTGTATATTTACTATCAATCATGATTTTGCTTTTACTTCATTATTATAATAATTTTGAGTGCCTAAGAGGTAACTAGACTTTGTTTTTTCTACTATTCTTTACTTGATATTTGATAGAATATTCTGCAATTTCTATCCCTAGTTTTATGAAATAATGATGTCTTCTGTTTTTAAAGTTTCTATGGACTTACAAGACCACGTGGGTTAGAGAAAATTATTGATGGACTGGCCTACTAGTTTGGGATAGAGCTTTAGTTGATTCGGGTATGATAGAAGTCACAAATTTTGTTGCTGCTGGTGTACTTCGATATTAATAATGTTATATAAGGAATGGAGGCATTGCAATGTGAATGCTTACTTGAAAGGTTATATTTCATTTTCTCAGTTCACTTTTTACCTGATCAATATGTTTTATCCATTGTTTATTACAGTGCCTAGATGGTGGTGATGATGATGATGCCCCCAAGAGTTCTGGTGAAACTGGGGAGAAAAACTTAAGTACAACCACTGAAGTAACAGAATCACCAAAAGGAAGACAATCAAAGAAAGATGTAAAGGAAGCTTTCTCTGAAGATGAGGAGAAATTGGAAGACTCTCCGGTTTTGGGCCTTTTGACTGGACACAAGACTACAAAAACAGAAACCATGGAAACTGAGACTAAAGAAAATAAAGATGTTTTTGAGAGTACAATAAAGAAAGCGATAAAAAAAAGAGCTTCTTATGTTGAAGCTAATTCGGAGTAAGCTGCTAAAATGTTGGATTGGTGGTTGTTAGTCATAATAAAATTGCTTGTGCATCATGTTGCATCGGATTGCTTTATATGCTATCTTCTTCTAGTGCTTATGGGAAACTAGGTCTTACATTAAATCATTTCTTTTCTGTTGATCTTTTGATATTTCAGAAAAGTCACAATGGCTGGTCTTCGTCGGCTTTTGGAGGAAGATCTTAAACTTGATAAGGATACACTCGATCCATACAAGAAGTTCATAACTGAACAATTAGATGAGGTGGGCATAATTTTTTTGTGAGAAGCCAATTTAGCTTCCTAAAGTATTATGTGCATCATATATTTCTTGTGATTTTCTCTGTTGATTACCAGGTATTAAAGTCTCGCGAAGTTTCTGCACCTGCAAGTGTGGTTAAGAAAAACAATCTGAAGAAAAATTCTCAGAGCAAAGCCTCTAAAAAGGCCAGCAAGAAATTGAGTTCTGCTTCATCAGGAAGCGAGAGTGATGAAGAAGAGGGAGAGGAAGAGGAAGATGAAGATGAAGATGAAGATGAAGATGAAGAAGAAGAAGAAGAAGTGAAACCCAAAAAGAAGATCAGTGCGAAAGGGAAGATTAAGAACTCTGAAGGTCTTAAAAAACGGAAAATACCTAAAAAAGAGGCAGAGATGCCTAGCAAGAAGAGAAGCAAGCATGCAGAATCGATTTCAGATGACAATAGTGATGCAGAAGACAGTGGGAGTGTCTCAGATGATAATCGCTCTCGATCTTCTGCTGCAAAAGCGGTGAAGGTCTTACTTCCTATGGTTCATTTTCTGTCCAAAATCTATGTTCTGATAAAGTAACGTTTTATAATCTTATTACTGATGTGCAGAGAAAAGAAACTTCCACTCCAGTATATGGGAAACATGTGGAACATCTGAAGTCAGTTATCAAATCATGTGGGATGAGGTTTTGCTTCACTGACCTTTTGTGAATCTTGATCTTTGTCAAGGTTGACCATAAGTGTATTCTTATTACTTATTTTATTTACAGTGTTCCTCCCGCGATCTACAAGAGAGTCAAACAGGTACCTGAGAATAACCGTGAAGCCCAACTCATAAAGGAACTAGAGGAGATTCTTTCTAAAGAAGGATTGTCTTCAAATCCTTCTGAAAAGGGTCAGGATTCTAACCTCTATACAACTGTTGATGGTTACTTTCATTTAGGAAGTTGATCTTGTTTGGAAGGATCTTTGTCACTGGAATAAATGGTATAAAGTTTTGTCATATCATTAATAAGCTCTTTAATGCTTAGATAAAATGTTAGAAAGGGGGGAAAAGTTTTTTAGCCGAGTTTTTCATCTCATTGTTTATAGAGGCCTTCACCATCCTTGGGTAGGGATGATGATAACGACCGTTTATTAGTAGAGTATTGATACCTATGTGAAAATGAGTTAATGAGTGCATGCCTTTTTTTTTTTTCTCATATTATCTTTTATGGGGAACTTACTTAATCTTTGATGTAGTCGGAAGGTTTAGGGCAATTAGAACTCAACGATTAGGCTTGAATGGGTTTGATAGTGTTTGGAACAATAGAAAGATAATTGGGTTTTAAAGAAATATCTTGAATAAAAATTCAGAATAAACAAAGATGATAATAATAATCCTCTATCTAGGTTCACCTATTTATAATAGCTAAGATAAATCTTAATCAAATAGTAATCCTAATCTTAAATAAAGACGTAAAGTACTAAAATTCTAACAAAGATAGGAAAAAGAATCTCAAACTAAATAAAATAAAGAAAGTAAAATCCTAAGCTAACGAAAATACTAAATAAAATAGAATTCTTGATGCGCCTGTATCAGTCCCCTCAGGTTAGAAAAAAACTCGGTTCCGACGTGTAGGCCTTAACATACTCCTCATAGATGTCTGGATTTACTTATTTCAATTCCTCTTCGTTACTACCTTCAGCTTCAAAATTTTCAGCAGATAAATAGCCAACAATTTTGTTACTTGTGGGGCTTGAAGTTGTCAATTGTTTAGCCTTTTCTTTAAGAGGATATAAAGTATACCTCTTGTTGTCCTTGTTGAAGGAATAGGTATTTGGCTTCGTATTATGATCCATATCATGATCATACAACCAAGGTCTACCGATAAGAATATGACCAACATCTATTGGCAAAACATCACAGAAAGCCTCATTATCCAAGTTACCTCTAATAGTGAATTTCATCAAACATTGAGTAGTTACCGGTAGCCCATGTCCTTACTTTAGCCACCTAATCTTGTAAGGATGAGGTTGTTTGCTTGCAGGAAGTTTCAATTTGTTTACTACCTCTTTGAAATAATATTTTACATGCTTTCTCCATCAATAACGAGATCACACACTTTACCTTCACAAACAACATGTGTACGAAAAGAACTTCGCCGCCTCCAATCTTTTGCTTCTTCATTGATCGTTGTAGTCATCACTCTTCGTACCACCAAGGACTCATCTTGTACATGATACACATCAATTTTCTTTATTTTCTCATCATATTTATCATAAATGGGTTCTAATTCCTCCCTAAATGTTGCTAAGTTCACCCTTCTTTGTGGGCAACCAAAAGAAGTGTCCTTTCTCCTCACAAGTAAAATATCGAATATGAGAATTGTTGCCTCTTTTATTTGTAGAAGAACCAGAACTATTTTGTCCACCACAAGGCATTATACTCTTGCCTTTATCATTCTTTTCAACATTGGTTGCACCCGCATTAGTTTTATTGGTTGTGGTAGCCTCTCGATAATTTTTGTTGGGATGTTTGGTAACCTTGTCTTGCTCTAGAATCGTTTTGCCAATCGGTGCCATATAAAGGTTCTAGCACCATAGCGTGAAACTCGTTTTTTCGCTGTTAAAGCATATTGACAAGCATCTTCAATATTGTATAAACGAACTACTCCCATCTCGTCTCTAATAGAATGATCCAAACCAGCTAGATAACGAGAAATAATTTGTTCGTTACTCTCTGTTAATCCAACTCGAATTGATAGGTTATTAAACTCCGATGTATATTCATCAATGGTCATGTTATTTTGTTTCAAATAATGAAACTTTTTATATAATTTCATAGTATAATCAACCGATAAAAATTGCTTTTATAATTTACTTTTCATGTGCTCCTAAGTGTTGATTTTAAGCTTCCCTTGTCGTGCACGTTACTCTTCAACTCTCTTCTACCATTGAAGTGCAATACCCTTCAATTTCAGCTTTACAAATAACAGTTTTTGATTTTTTACCATGGGTTTTCATTCAAAGTAATTTTTCAAACTGGCTTTTTAATCCAAATAATCCTCTGCATGAAACTTCCCATGAAAATCAACTACTTCAACTTGATTCCTTCACCATTTAAACCAAGGGCATGTAGTAACCGGCCCTCCAATCCAACTCTTGCCGCTTGATTTGCGGGTCCATCTTCATGAGAGGGGTTCTCGTTCTCAAAGTTATCATCCTCCTCAAGATCTTGAATCTCAAGGGGTTGTGGTCACCTTTCGGATTTTCCATTCGGACTCCCACTGGTTCCTGACGCTGCTAGGCTTGCACAATCCAGGTCAAGTCATCAATCATTCTCTGCATCTCTGCCAACTCAGCTTGTTGGGGCTGATTTCCTCTACCTCTACCTCGACCAATGATAGTCTCCTAGCTAAAAATCTTTGTAGGATAGTAGGATTGTTTGCTCTGATACCATTTGATGTAACTGGAAGGTTTAGGGCAATTAGAACTCAACAATTAAGCTTGAATGGGTTTGATTGTGTTTGAAACAATAGAAAGATAATTGAGTTCTAAAAAACCTCTTGAATAAAAATTCAGAATAAACAAAAGATAATAATAATCCTCTATCTAGGATCATCTATTTATAATAATTAAGATGAATCTTAATCAAATAGTAATCTTAATCCTAAATAGACTTAAAGTACTAAAATTCTAATAAAGATAGGAAAAAGAATTTCAAACTAAATAAAATACAAAAATAAAATCCTAAGCTAACGAAAATACTAAATAAAATAGAATTCTTGATGTGCCTGCATCAATCTTACTATTCATTGTTTGGTTGAAAATTTCTATGGTCGTGTACTTAGAAGGCTTGATGACATTTGCTTCAGATGTAATAGGAAATTTTTAATGATGGGGTATACATCATTTATCTACAAGTTGATTGCTGGTTTTTAGTATTAGATAGGAAAATCTATAAAATTTACACGGGATTGCAGAGAGTTCCACTCACACCTTACACCAAGTTGAATGCACTATGATTCACAGCTTGTGGGTTTTATCGCCATCATTGTCATCATATTCTTCTACACTTTTTTCTCCAATTCTATTAATAATAGGAGTATTTTAAATTCTTAGAAATCAAGGAAGTCAGGAAGAGAAAAGAAAGAGCAAAAGAACTAGAAGGGATTGACACGAGTAATATTGTGTTAAGTTCACGTAGAAGGTCTACTACCAGTTTTGTTGCTCCACCGAAGCCCAAAATACCAGATGCAAGTGATGATGATGAAAGTGAAGAAAGTGACGACAATGACGATGACGATGACGGTGATGAAGATAATGATGATGAAGACGGCGGTGACGAAGGCAACAGCCAAAGTGAAGGATCAGATGAAGGTGAGTATGAGGATTTGTTTGTTCACTTTGTTATAAAGTTGGGTAAAATACAGACTCTTTTAAGTTTTGATCGAAATTACACGATGGTTTGTTAGTTTTTGAAATGGATACTTCGCTTTAAAAAAAGTCCGGCTGTTAATCAACCGGTAGTATTTCTGTTAACTTGTTGACGTGGCTAGGATAAAAAGATAATTTTACTCTTGATTAATTTTTATAATTATAATTATATAATTTTATTATTATTTTTTATTAATTAAAAAAAAAGGCTCCCCATTGGAGAGCACCGGAGCTCCCCTCCCTAGTAGGTGCTCCCCCTTCTTGGGATGTTGGGGAGCACTTCTTGGGCCAATTTTTTTTATAATAATTTTTAAAAATACAATAATAATTTTTAAATTAATAAAAAAAAGGCATTTAAGTCTTTTCATTATTTCTACTAATGGTGTTTGTAGTTTTGGGACGAAATGTTTATTTCGAAAACTAATGGAATTCCGTGTAATTTCGATCAAAACTTAGAAGGGTCAAGGTATTTTACCTTATAAAGTTTTATCAATTATCTTAAGAGCTGTCAATATGGGGAACTTGAGCTATGAGAATATAGATCTTTGTGATTTTTGGTGCTTGTACCCTGTGATCTGAGTAGATTCTTTGTCCCCATGAGAAAGGATCTTGTCAATAGTTTGTATGGGTTCAATGATATATAAATTTATCTCTCAGCCAACTTATGGATTATTGTCTCTTTGCCAGTTTGCATAGTACATTTCTTTTGGTGCATCTGAGCAGGGATAGGAGATTCAAACCTTAGTTTATGTAGTACTTTGGGAATCTATGATTGCACAACTGGGCATGTGAAGGGTTTGTGACAGTTTTCTTAAGTGAGGCAATTCAGTACCATACGAACACACACAATATTTATTACTGTCATATATGTGGTCATAGAAAAGCTATGGAATGTGAAATGGAGCCGTTTAGTAGTGTAGTATCAGAGCATTACTGACTCATCCAAATCTCTGGAAGTGAAACCAGAACATGCAGCAAAAATCATTTCTTTAGTAACTATTAGTTAGATAGTGGCTTGCTTGTTGTAAGCTATTGTGTGTGTTCTCTTACATGATGTGTACTTAATTTTTGCAGAAGCAGATGAAGACAGTGACTGAATCCTGCACAAGCTATACTTGCAACGTGATGGCTGGTTCATTGACTGTTTTAAGCATGATGCTGTATTATGTATCTCAATTTTTAATTTCTTACTAATATTTTCTGTTTTTTATTTGGTGTGGGAATAGATAGTCACTTGATAGAATGGATGACAGTCGATAGAGAAATTTGCTTTTATCTTTGTTAAATAGGATGTCTTATATTGTTGACTAATGTAGGGGCTTAGTTCCTCTTTCTTAGAAAGTTAAATTTTATTTTAAGTTAATGCCATTATTGCATTTGGTTTTAAATGCGAGAAAGGCATGTGCTGCTTTTATCCCCTGATTTAGGCTACCACCTTTAGAAGCTACTGTTTTTTAAGGAAAGAGGTTGCTTCGCCTTGCTTTTCTCCATTGATCTCTGGTCCATTTCCTGCCTTGTTCCCTCTGCTGACGATGCTTCATGGCGGTCTCTAGAAAATCGATTGTTTTTCATTCATTTCCCATGCAAATTTGTGTTGATAGGCAGAAGTGTTCATTAGAGGCAGAATTTGCAAGATAAAATAGCCATCTCTCTGCAACATGTGTCAGTCTATTTATCTCTAAATTAAGACGTTTGAGGTCATGATTTTGCACTTCGAAGTATAAATTCGCACCACTATAATAAACCATAATCTCATTTCTTATGAAATTTTGTTTAGAAAGTTACACTGCACCCGAAGTTTCATTGTGGGGGGTAAGCTCTAATGGATTATTGTGTGATTTATGAATAACGTTGGACGTGCATGGTTCTTCAAACCTTGCTAGATATTGAACTCTGTGCTTTAATATGCTGCAGCAACCGCTGAGTGAAAATAAGTATAGTAGAGTGAAGAACCATTCGACTTCAAAAGCTTTAATATTGACAGGTTAAAGCCCGACAATTAGTTTATTCTTTAATAAAAACTCTCAGACAGAAACAAAAGATATCAAATGACTTAATAGCTTGAAAACTCCTCTGCAAATTTCAAAAAATTTACAGTATGCTTGTCATGTTTCTCGAGTTGCTGGATTCTCTGTTGGGATCTTCAAAATTCTAGCAGGTCCCTCGATGCTATCTTCAATGTCAATTGATTTAGCACTGTCAGTGATTGGCAATTCTTGCAGTTTACCTTCGTCCGTTGTTGAGTTTTGCTGATCTTTGCTTTTGCCCCACAGGACAGTGTAAAGTCCACAGATTATGATAACGGTTCCTATTATGCTGAAACCACCAGCACAAAGGAAGCAAGAGATATAAACAATTGAGCGTTTTTATTTTATTATATGTATGAATTAGCAAAGGCAAATTATGCAGTGCAGGGGAAATTGAAGGTGTAATCCTATAGTAATACCTTCCAAGGTGAACTTTCTCTGCTAAAAGGAATGATCCTAGAGCTGCAGTGATGATCATGCAAAGTGGACTGAAGGCTGTAACGAAAACTGGGCCTTGTTCCCTGAGCACAACTCCTTGTGCGTAATAGGCGATCCCAGAACAAACCACTCCCTGAGTAATCACAAGTTTTAGAATGTCAAGAACATTCATGCCTGTTGCTGGTCTTTATTAGTATTATCTTTTTAGTTTAAATTTATTGTTTTTTAGCCTTTCCTCTGGCACTTACAGAATAAACAGCAGCTAGCAAGCTTGCGTCCCAGCCAATTTTCCAGGCGTTCATGTCTCTTTCCACCGCAAATGACACTGCCGCACCTCCTATGGTGCCAATAAAGCATATCAGAGCTGTAAGAGAGAGCTCTGCTGGGTACATCCTCAATGTAAATGACTGAAAACAAAATCACCACAAACCCCAAGTTAGTACAAGCGATGAGCATTTTTAAGATATTGACAAAATCAATGTTTAATGTGTATATATTATATGTATACTCACTTGCAATATGTAAAAACCTGACCAGCCCCAGCATCTGGCTAGGAGCATTAGTGTTCCGGCAACCCAATGCTTAGCCTCAGCTGCGTTGGTGGCACCGTGGTGGCCTCCTCCTTGCAGCTTTATAAAATTGATTGCAGGACCTTTGTACAGAGTCATGATAACTGCTCCAGGGACCATGATTACTGTTCCAATTATCTTGGCTATACTATGCACCTTCTTCAAGTTCACTCTCTCCAACCTATTGGACAAAGTTTGATGCTTGTGTTACTCCAATGATAGTTTCCAAAATTATTTGAAGTTATAATTTTAATTTACACAAAACTTGGTTGCAATAATTACATAAATATCATTGTAATTGACTTGGGGTAGCAATAGGTGTAGCGTGTGAATTAGCAAAGTGCAAATAAGGATATGACGATGTGGCAACTTCCAACTTAGGTGTTATTGGTTCGGTCTAATGTGGGGAGCTTACGTCAATCACATATATAGGCCCCACAGCTTTCCAGAGATTTGCTTGGCTCTTACGCATGCAAACTTTTCTTTTCACCCCTCATTTGCACGCTTATTATTGCGTTATGGTTATGGATGAAGTCAAATTGAAACCTCCAAATGAGACTGATACCTGAAAATCAATGCCATTACGAAGGTAATGGCAGGAAGCACATTCACGGTGGCAGAAGCTAGGGTTGCTGTCGTGTACTTCATCCCCAGATAGTACACGTTTTGATCAATCACTGGCCTGTTCATCATCACCAAAACCAACAATGAATATTGTTAATCATAGATATGCATACTGCCCGGTACAATATGTTAATGATATGTGATTCTTTCTGTATTTTATCTTCATACTATAAAGCTATCTTACCTTGATTATAAAGTTTAAATAATTCTCTTAACCCATGCAATTAGGCAAAAAGGTTGCTCAGTATTATGAACAAAAGAAACATGCATATATATATATATATATATATATATATATATATATATATATATGTAGGTGGAAACCTATAAATACTCTATACAAGGAAGTAAATGATCATCTGACCGTGGAAATATTTACGTGTTGTTGAGGGTATTTTATCCTTTGAATGAGGAGATTAGATAATGGGTAGTAATAAATATGGAAAGAGTTGATTGAATCAGGAAAGAAGATCCCAAACAGGGGTGTAAACAGGGTTTCCCCGGCTCTCTTCTTCGGGTTTCTAAGACAGAAATTAATGATTTCATATGCATGCAACGTATCCACATGTGGCCATGAAGTGCAACTCTGCATAAGTATGCATAAACCCCAGAAAAGTTGTTTGGAGCATTACTCTAGGAAACCGAGCACCAGGATTCTCAGGAAAACGGGCAGAGTTAGCTTTGGCCTTATTTTCCTGTATACAAAAAGAATTGAAATAAGCGACAGGTTTCATCGATTCAGTTACTCTAAGAAAAGAACTAGACAGAGTTGCCTGAAGATCAGAGACAGAGAGAGGGAGAGAGACCTTTCAAGAACTAGAGCGAAGGGTGCAATGACAATTGTTGCAACCAAATGACGATAAACAGCAAGAATGTAATGGTTCATTCCTTGCTGCAAAGAGAACATGGTGATAACGTACATCCCCGCGAATCCGAATTGGAGGAATATCATTGCTGAGTATGACTTCGCCCTGGTGAGCCCAACAGGAAACGTTCCGCTTTGCATTTTGTCTCCCATGTCTCAGTCCCTCCCTCTCACCTGTCCTAGCTTGCTCTCCCTTTCCTACTCTCTCTATATCAACTGCTTTCTCTTCGGATGCTGGCACTGACATGAGGCAAGGCTTCTTATAGGCAAGCAAAGATGACGGGGAGGATTGGGGCACCTAAAAGGCAAATGTAAAAGCAATGTTAAATGTGTCAAGCGCCTTAGCTGACACAGAGAGAGAGAGAGAGAGAGGACAAGACAAATAGGTTCCGGTGATTAAGGTAACAGTATTAGCAATTATACAATCATCTCTGAAATGGACACTTCAATTTTTAATCAGTAGTATTTTTTAATAAAATAACTAATCCGTATTCTATATATATNACAAGACAAATAGGTTCCGGTGATTAAGGTAACAGTATTAGCAATTATACAATCATCTCTGAAATGGACACTTCAATTTTTAATCAGTAGTATTTTTTAATAAAATAACTAATCCGTATTCTATATATATATATATAATTTAAGATTTAATGAATTTATATATACTAGATTACTATGAAATTAACCTACTATGAAAAAAAAACTCTAAAACTCTAAAACTCGAGAAAGTTCTTGGTAGAATTAAATTGATAGTGCAAATTGTGGCGACATGGAAACCACATAAACAAATTGTGCCCATTACCAATTTGCGATAATGATTTCCAGTCTATTATTTAAATGGTATTCATAATTGAAATTTGGGTTTTGAACAGGAAGGGGGAAGTCAAAGCTATCCCATCCAAACAAAGATAAGATGCCATATTTATAAATTCGTACTGTCAAAAAATTGTACAAAATCCGTACGAACCCTTACTCCAATTTCTAGATTCTCTTATCCACTGGGAAAAGGCATCCTCCCCACCCTCCACAATAAAGCTGATAGGTAGAATCCCATCCAGGGTTATAGAATATACTGCAAAGATAAATAAAAGAAAAGAAAGAACCAAGAGAGAGATAATGAGAGTTTATATTTGTTTTTGAGGGTAAGTGGGGATTCGAATCATTGGTGTCAAATGATAATGAGGTTTAGTGCTGTTGAAATGTGCATGCTAAATCATGTGGTTTGTTAAGAATGGGTGCTAACAAGAGTGGCCACCATTCAAATTCTTAAACCCCCTCCCCCCCCCCAAAAAAAAAAAGAAAAAGAACAGAAAGAAAAGGGTTTTCGTTTCATTTTAATTACTCATTCATCCCATTGGGTGAATTGAATTCACACTTGGAAGATACTATATACCTAATAGCACTTATCCAAGTAAAAAATTTGCTTCTGGAAGATATTGATGCTAATATAGTTTTATACGATTCATTTGGAACAAATTAGTTACAAGTTCTAATCATTAGAAAAATGGAGATATGTTTCTTTGGAAAGTATGAGAAAAAAAAAAAGAAAGAATATTTGGCAGGTACAACTTTTCTTTGTGGATAATTTTTAATTAGTGTTTATAAAAGAGATAAGTTAAGTTCAGATTAAGTTTATTCGATTTTTTTTAAAGTTAAGTTTGCACTCGGTTGGATTCGTTCATTTAACTCTTGTTTTATTATAAAAATATTAAATTTTTTATTTGAGATACATTTTAAAATAAAAATATTAACAAAATGTATTTTTATTAATATAATAATTTAAATAGGTGAAGTAGGACTCGAGCTAAGATTACATTCCCAAACTCAACTAAAAGCAAGATAGGCTCTAAGGTCTAGTTACATAACTCTCAAACACCTCTATTATTAATTCAAATTTTGCAATTTCAAACGTCAATTTTAAAAATTATATATAATTGTGTATTAATTTCCCAATCTAGCTTAGTCTTTACTTTGTTTACATCTATTGGCCTTAAACCAGAAAATTTGTACATATTCTCATCTTGGTGATGTCTTATTTATCTACTCATTGGATTTAGTTATAATTATACTAAAATCATTCATATTTAAGGTTTGTTTTAATATTTTCAATATGTTTAACAATTCTATATTAGAAGCACTCGAGCATTTAGCTTATTGGTTGGTACATAATCTCTCTACTTAAAGAGTAGAGTTCGAATCCCCATTCTTCTAATTATAAAAAAAAAAACAATTCAATATTAATCCCCATTCTTCTAATTATAAAAAAAAAACAATTCAATATTAAAAACCACTTAATATTTTCAATAAAAAGTGTTGAAAATCTTAAATAGCTAAAGGCAACTTAATATATTAAGGCAAATTTTGTTTAAGGAAAAAATTATTATTTAATTATATTAATCTTATATATTTCTTTTTAACCATTTATTCTTTCTTCTTCTTTTTTTTAAAGAATTATCAATGTAAATTACTTATAATATTATATTTTATTCTACAAAAGATTCAATAAATAGTCTACTCAACATTTAATGACATGCCAAACAATTTATATTTCATAAATTCAGTACTTTAGTTTTTCAGGATTAAAAATTCAATACTTAATTTTCCGATATTGAATATTTTTCCAATTTATCAAACCATACATTACTCTCACTTAATTGGGTTTAATAATAAAATAAATCAATCACGTTTAAATATATAATTGAGTTGTATCTACTAATTTGTTGAGTAAAAAAATAAATAAATTTCTCCCCCCCCTCAAAAAAAAAAAAGAAAACACTTTTTTGGAAGACTATATAATCTTGAATTTAATTGTATATTGGAAGACTATATAATCTATATTTTGGTTCCAAAGAGGAGTCAAAGACCCATAATGAGAAAATCATTTCAAATTAAGATTGCAAACCTTGTGGTTTTCACTATTATTATTCATCAAAACTATGCAAATTTCAGACAGTGGTAGACCCTTAATATAAAGTCAATGATTAAAAAAATTCACAGAAAAATCATCTACTTGCAGAATTAGATTTAATTTTGTTTCTTTTTTTTTTCAAAAAGGAATATATGCACATTAATGTACTTTGGGTGAAACTAATTAAATCATTATTCTCTACAAAGATGCAAAGAGCAATGCTGATTTACATGATTCTACTTTAGGAAGAAATTTAATCTTAAGGAGGAATCATATGGTTGCCCAAAAAGGAGAATAACCAAAGTTACTTTATTAAATAATTTAGCATCGAACGTTAATTATATGTACTATGCAGCATTCAAATTTCACCGTGATTTATTAAAAATAAGCATTCAAATTTCAACGTGATTTATTAAAAATACTTTCACAATATTTAATATTGCCTCATCTTGTAATTAATGGCTTTTAATAGAATTCTTGTCTTGTCACGTGAACTTAATTGGTAAGAGTGAGATAAGGTCTGCAAAGATGTTTTAAGTTGGAATCGTAAATATTTTTTTTATGAAAAAGAAAAAAAAATTTTATTACATATTTTAATAAAAAGGTATAATAATGTAGTTGTAATTGCTGTAATTTTTTTATAAATTATTGAATACATGATTTAATTTTGCTAACAATTTCTTTTTGCCATGAATTTTGCTAACATATTTGATAACTCATTTTGACCACGACTTAACACAATTTTTTTGAATGAAAGTATAAAAATTGTTAATTAAGTAGGTATAAATCCAATTGATATTTCAATAAATGTCCTTTCCAGCTTTCCTTTTTAACTCTTATTATAATTAATTTATAATCTCTATGAAATCATATACTATATTTTTACAAAAATGAATAAAAATTTTCAACATTTAATTTTCAATAATGTACCAATGGTTTCATAAGATGAAGTTTAGTACTCAAAATTCAACATTTAATTTTCAGTGTTTAGTGTATTAATTTCTCTTTCAACACCTTAATTACTTACAATTAAGAACATTGAGTTATTGAGCACAACTAAACTTATTATCAAAAGACTATTACATAGGAAAACTTAGAATTGAGTTAGTACAACTAAACTTATAATGTTTAGGGGTTAACTATATTTACAATTAAAATTGTATGTTCACATTGTTTAAACTTTAAAATATAGTTAACTATGTTTCATTAAAAATGTCAGATTAATCAAAATTGATTCATCCACACTATTTATAATCTGCAGTTAGTAATCAATTGTCAATAATATTAAAAGGAAGAAATATGTTTTAAATCAAAAAGAGAGAAAAAGGAAATAAATGGTATAGTTTAATGGGTTGAAAGAAAACATTATGAGATAGCATATTTACACATAAATATTCAAATAAAAGAACTAAAAAAACATTAGATCAAATGTTGAATTCTTAAATCCATTATCATAATTTAGTAAGTTTTGCCTAAAATTTAGAAAATAAAGGTTAAAATTGCTATTGTACTGTGACTCAATACTGAATTTTGTAAATGTGCTTTAATTTTATTAAAATTTATCATTATACTATTCAATTTAGTTGATTTTCGATAAAAAAAAATATTGAAAGTTGCAAGTTGCAAATTTCGTTATTTTATTTTTAATTTTGTTGAGTTTTAAACAAAAAGTAATGACATCAGAATATTTAATGGAATTTGTCGTTCATGTAAGTGACAAATTTTCATTAATTTCATTTCTTTTTATCCAAGTATTAAAAGAATTTGATAAAATCGACGTATGGTGTCAAAATTTAACATTAACTTATAGTATAATAAAAAATTCAGCCTTTCTTTGCCAAATTATAGTCTAGTAACAAATCGTATCATTCGATTATCAGTCGGATATGAATTCAATTTCTGGAATACATAATCTTTCTTTAAAATTTTTGATAAAATTTTCCTGAAATAAACCAAAAAAATAAATGGTTCAAGATGACTGGAAAAACACATGGAGGGGTTTGAAAGATGGTGCTTTGGTGATTGGATTCCAACGAGAAACAAAGTTGGTGGAATCTTGCGGTGGATTCCTACCTTATTAATGGGTATTCCCCTCCTTCTTTGTTTATTGTTTTTCATGCCTACACATCATAGAAAATGACACCCAGTGGCCAATAGTTTCATGATGTCGTGGGTGGAACCTTCTCCAAGAATTAAAATCCTTGGCTTTCTGTCCTCCTCCTTTCTTTAGCCCAGTGATTGACACCTTAACCTAATCAACCCCAAATTTTTAAGATGTTAAAGAGTCTTTCGAAATTACTTTCTAATTAAGATCTACTATGTGGGCGTCACCCTATTCTATGCCATCAATCTTTAAGCACCAAAAACATGTGAATCAGCCATGAGTTCATAATAATTATATTAACTTTGTTACCTTAATGGCAAGTACAAATTTATATGTTGCTAACCTAACTTTGATTGGAACATACAACAAACATAAGAGGAAGGATGTATCTTATGATTGTTCGATGATCTTGATTATGTATTTCTATAATGGTATTAGATGATGATGATGATGATTTACATGTGACATTTAATCTTTTATGATATGGTGGCCTTTAACATTGTCCATCTTTGTAGTTTTGGTCTTGATAAACGCCAAGTGATAAGACGACAAATATTCTTGAGGGATTCTTTTTATAGGAGGAGAAGCGGAGAACTTGGCATATGCGTTATCAAAGCAAGTTCTAACACAACTCCCTATGTAGAATAGATAACAAGAAGAAAATAGGGGGGAGTTCTAGTCCAACAGGAACTCCCATGTTACATGCTTCGTAAAGAATGATTGCCTTTAAATCCTAACTAAGAAAAGGGTTTAGGGGTTCTAGCATTAGGGCATTGAAGTTGATTTTGACTATGTTAATGATTTTGCCAGCCGAGTCTTATTTAGTACTTGGCCACTTTTTAGTTGTTTTCCAAGTCAAACAATAGACAAAAACCAAAACAAAAAAAAAAAAACAACGTTTTCTTTTTCCTCCTTTGGGTTGGGTACTCAAAAACATTGTTGAAAGAGTTTTTAGACACAGTGGATTAATTAAAAATGTCCTTGATTTGTGTCCATTAATTGTTCTGTATATAGATTCAAAACATTAATATGAAACCGTAACTTTACATTTAGGTCTCTTTGCCCAATATATATCCAAGGTCCAAGGCTGAAAGAATCGAGTTTGGTGCTACTAGTTAAAGGAAAGCATG
Source organism: Theobroma cacao (assembly GCF_000208745.1). NCBI lineage: Eukaryota > Viridiplantae > Streptophyta > Magnoliopsida > Malvales > Malvaceae > Theobroma > Theobroma cacao. The sequence goes on along the minus strand of NC_030857.1, from coordinate 6,323,101 downwards.
CAGGACTATGAATTTTAATTGCCCTGGAAAGTGGAAATCCTCTGATCTCACCTTGAAATGAAGGAATTGAAAGAGAGGAAATTCTGTTTGACTCGCCTTCTTGTTATCAATGTCTTCCAGGAACCTGTGACATCATCCATGAATTTTCCTTGAGCAAGCAGGGTCCTGACAGGCCACAAACACCTGTCCCCTCATACCAGAAAACTTAATGTGTCTAACTATGAATCTATTCCTGGAAAGCTTTCATGGTGATCTTAGAAATTTTTGTTAGGAAACTTGGTAATCAATTTCTAGAACTTGACAAGAACTTGGGAATTATACATACTCTAGATCATTATGTCAGCTGCCATATTTTTTAACCAAATGCGTAGACATCATCATTTTTTATTCTTTTGGCACCTGTAAGTTGGTTCCACAGTCACCTTTGGGATCTGATATTGGTGCTTAAGTAGGCAAATTTGTTAAGTGATTTTAATATTCACACCTAAGTGCACAGAGTTGCGCACAATATGCGTCAAGGCACACTAACAAGATTCACAATTTACAGCCAATTATTGGCTTATTCATTATATCTTCAGATTTTTTATCCTAATAAAATATTAAATTGTAGATTTTAATCCGTTTGGAAGTCAGGAAAGAAAAAGGAACAGGTTTAAAGAACTCGATGTATTAATAATATTACATCAAATTCACTCAGAACTGCACTGCAAATCTTTTGCTTTTTCAAAAGCCTACAATACATGCAGGATGATGGTGATATAGAAAAGATCTGACGACGACGACAATGATAATGACAGTGATGAAGGCGGTGGCTGCGCTGGTGGTGGTGGTGATGAGGAGATTGATGACCTCCAGGAATTATAGTCTCCTGTTTTGCTTAGTTATTGGTTCTCTTACTATCAAACATAAAGTTGACGGCCTTAAAAATCATAAGAACATGACTCCAATGATACACGGACTCATGCTCTGTAACCCGAACAGTCAATTACTTTTGTTTGATCAGGATGAAGACCCGAGGCCAAGAGCTTTGAAAGTTGAAATATTACATCATCGATCCGTGTTTTGTTTTTCTTGATAACTGTAACATCTATATGTTAAGCAGCTGATGACTGACTATTGATGACAAAGCAATCATTAATTTATGGAACAGACTTGGAAGCCATGATTAATTAGCAGCTATGAACAGTCTGTGGTGATTGGCAAATACTGAATGGATCTATTTAATTTCTTAACTCCAAGTAATAATTTGTTGGTAGGAAGCAGACCATTGGCAAACACCATTTTCTGAAGAGCCATATCTAGCTATCATGACTAACAGGTTTCAATCAGGCTTAACAGGACAATGACAATTAACCAAAGTTGCCATGTGACTGATAAAGTGGCTGTTACATTGTTTGCAGTTTGGTATGGGGATGGATTTTGCCTTTGCCTCAAAGAGTTTCATATTATGATGCAATGGGGAGAAAGCTTGCGCTTCCTGCGTTTTGGATTTACCCTACCGACGAGGAAGAGCACTTCCGAAGGGAAAGCAGACAATTTTTGTTTGGTCTCTTTCTTCTGTCTTCTGCTTTGCAAGTCCAAAACATTTTAACTTGAGATAGCTTGGTTGTGGTGTCTCAAACGGACATTGAGATGGTCTAGCGATAAAACTTCCATAAAGAAAACCGTAGGAAAAGGAGTTTCACCTTCCACAAACCATTCCAAAAGTAAGATCACAGAACCTCCATGCATGCGTCTTGATGAGATCAACATAGGTTCGCTATTTCCAACTTTAATCTTAACAATGGTTTCCTTTCCCTGTAATGGAAAGAGATTATTCCATGTTGTTTGCTCCATTCATTTTGGGTCAGTCATTGCAAACGAAGAAAAAACGGAGTAGACAAGTGTTTTCGAAGTGGTGGAAAAATGACTAACAAGTTGAACATGATAACAATAGAACATATCAACAAGGATTTATAAAATTAGTGTATCTATGATTGAGAGGTTTCACAATGTTGACGTGCAGTTTGCTGTTCAACACTGTTTCAAGCACATGAGACTTGTTTTTCTTCTTTTCAAGTAACGACAAGTTCCCGCTATGGGGGATGACTCATCACTTACTATTCCAACCATAACCGAGAAGCCGCTGATCATAGTGGGATGCAGCAGGATTTGCTTATAGATAACTTAATAAGCTTCGTTATAGTGGAACACCAATGAAATGTTAAGATAGCTTTAAATAATGAAACGCCTTCGATTTCGTCATCAAGAACAATCAGGTTTAATAGGGAAATATCCAAATTAAGAATAGGGAAACATCCTTTTCTCGACAGTGTTTACCTGTGTAGAAGAATTTATTGTTGTAGAATTGGGATGACTGTATCCCACACTATATGAAATCTACGTTTCTGCGTCCCAATCCCGAGCAAACATGTAGGAACAGGTCACTCCATGTAGTGGTGCTGATGTCCACATCTATCATGCTGCCCCGAGTTTCTCTTTTAATTTCTTTTCCCTTTCCCCCCTTTTTGCATCATGACGCAATTAGCTGTCCTTCCGAAAGAATGCGCCTCACTTCATTTGCAAGGCCAATTACATGTTTATCTTTACATCCTAAATCCAGAAAATAAAATGGGTAAGGTGTAGCATTGATTGGAAATTTTCTTAGGCAAAGAAGCGACATAAACAATTGGAGTAGCTGGTACAGTACAAATTTAGTGGCTACTGAGAAGAAGCTCACCAAGTTGAAGAAGAGCCTTTTCTAGTTGGAAAAGATAGTCTCTGTTTGGTCCTGAGGGGCCCTCAGCATGAATAATTTGTCTGCACATGAAGGGGAAAAAGAGGAGGAAATAAAGAATCAGAACCGGGTCCTTATGCTAGAATCAGGAGTTTGAATCTAGTGATTCAGAGTAAGATATGGACCAACAAAGATGATCCAGCAAATTAGCAATGGTAAACCACTGCACAAAAACTAGTTTAGGGCTTTTTTGGTAGTTGATCTGTAGGGGAGGGATTTTCTCTTTAGAGTCTAGTAGAAAGATTTAGCCACAAATTTCAGCAATGATATTAGGACTTGATTATATAGGAAATTTCCATTTCTAGTTAATAGAGCAACTATAAATTGTTTTAATTATTTGACATTTCAAAAACAACCTAAAAATGAGCCTATGCCGTATTGTGTCTCAGTTTTTAATTTGTGTTCACATGCTCAAAAACAGCTTCGAGTTCAGCTAAGTCCTTTCTGTGCAAGAAGGGAAGGGGGTGGGAGTTGTCTAACAATTGAAGTGCCGAGATCAGTACATCAGCAAACATCAAATAAGGACTCAACAGCATTCTGTAGAAACCACAACAGAGATTGAAAAAAACAAACTTAGAGCCTGTTTGGTTTGACTTTTTTTTTAACTCAAAAGTTATTATGAACCTCTTATGAGAAATAATAACTTTTAAAATTAAGCTAAATCTATTTGACAAATTTACTTTGATAAACTCTTTTTTATAGATAAACTGTTTGACAAAACAATTTATATAAATTCTAATTTTAGTTAAAATTACTATGAAAAGGTATTTAATAAATACCTTTCTATTAATCACAAATTCCTTTGTTCACAATGGTAAAAAGTTAAATTTATTTTTTTATTTATTTAAAATAAATTTTTAGAAATATGAAAGTATTTTTATATAACAAAAAATTTATAATTAATAATAAATCATATAAAAATGAAAACGGATAATGTTAGAATTATTTTTAATAGATGAGGATATTTTTGAAACAAAAAAAAAATCTCTTGAAAAGTAAGCATGTTTTTAAAAAAACAGAAGAGACAGCTCTTCTCTGAAACTTTTCTTGAAGTTCTTTTTTAAAAAAAAAAAACTGTTTTTTTAAAGAGCTTATCAAAATCTCTATTTGACCTAGTTTCTGCTTTTAAGAAGTAGATAAATTGAAAAAAAGCCAGGCCAAATAGGCACTCAAACTATAATCCATAGATAGAATTAACATACTTGGCAATCTCTTCAAGAGAAGCAGGCCCCAAATAGTTCTTATTAAGCTTCTTGTCTGGAGATGCTATGTACCTGAAAGTTTGGTGTCAATGTAGATCGGGTTATCTTAAATAATAAGGTAAGAATGAAATACCATTGATAAAACACTACTTACACCATTACCCCAGAAATGGCTGGAGTTGTAGCTGTGGGATCCTGAAACAAATTTGAGTAGGAATACATGAATGAAAAAGCTACATTACAACAGTGTTTCTTTAACTTACACATATATCAACATTCAAAACTCACAGTGAAGAAATCAAGATAAGCTTTCTTGTCATACTGCTTCTCCCTCACTTCTAAATGCTGCAGATCATTAAAAAATAAAAGGAAGAATGAAATAAGGATCACAAACTGATGAAAGATATTAGGCTAGCAAGTAAAGTCATAGGCAAGCCAACTCAAACAAAAGGCAGAATTAAATGCAAAGAAAAGAGACAGTTGAGTGCATCATAGCATTTAAGAAGCTTATAATAACAACAATCAGCACACAAAGAGTAAGAAAATGTAGGAACGAAGAAAGACAAAATAGCATTTTCGAATGAAAGCAGATTAAGATGGTGAAACCCAAAGGAGATTTATTTATTGTTTACTGCAAAGCTGCTAATAGGAGAAGGGGAGAAATGATTGTAGCTAGATAAACTAAGTAATGTTGATTAACTATATATGTATTATCAGCTAAAGCTTAGCAGCATAGCATTTATCTATTGAGAGTCCTATTTTCACAGTTTAGGGTGCTCACACTCTGCCGACATTACTAGCGAACTGCTTTTTCTTTCCTATACTCCGCCTACTAAGATATCTCAGTTCACAGGGTCATCTCCTGCCTTGCCCATGGATTCAGCAGCAAATTGATAGGTTGACCTCTTTGGGAATCTCTAGATCTAGTCATTTTCAACTTCCCAACGAAGTAAAAAGAAGTCAATAAAATAAAATTAAACTACTACAGGAATGACACTAAAAGTGAAGGTACAAACAATATGTGAAGCTTCAGATCATTGATATATCTAGGGTCTGGGCTATTCAGAAATGGGAATGAATGGGAATGAATATGGCCATAATTATCTTCAATACAAACCTGTTTATTAATATTCAATCATCCAACACTGAACTCCTATTCTATTTAACAACCTATTCAAACAATGCAATATCATGGTTATTTTGTGGTCAGTGGTCACAAAAGGTTGAGATCATTTCCCTTCTGAATCATCTTAGTGAACTAGTGATCCAAAGTCCCCCAACCAATCTGACAATAAAGATGGAACCAATGGCCATCCTTAAAAATGATTTTAGGCATAGAAATAAGATATACTTGGCAATCATAAGAAAATGAAAATGTTAACTTTTTCCATTTTATGGGAAGGAGCAACTCCAGATGCTACATGAACATTTAGCAACATTTTGATTATTGAACGATTGATGGGCCAGTAACGGATTAAAATTGGGAGAAAACAATATATCATATGAATACATTTGATGAAATTCACTATCAAGAACATACCATTATCGCATTTTCTTTATCTTCTTTCTTGGATATCTTGTACGCCGCTCCCCACTATAACCTCACAAGATTGAAGAACTATTTAGTTCACATATTGGCTCATTCCATAACTTGGCATGGATAAGGAAACAAAATAAATATTGACGTTTCTTATCCATCCAAAAGAACTTCCACAGAAAACATCATTTAAATAGTTCTCACTGAAATCCACAAATATACACTATGTTTACCCTTTCAATAAGTAAAAATCTCAACAGTTTTTCAGTTCATTAACAGAGTGTCTTTGCCAAATGAAATTCTGAGCAGAGATAAGCATCCCACATAGGCATAGCATACAGTACCCTCATTGAATTGCTCCAAATTAACCTCACTAGACTATGGCCCGTGCGTTGCACACGGGCCTCTTTCTATCTCCCTTTTTCTTTCTTCAATATGTTTTTTCTTTTTGTCTATGGCTTCCACGTGGCTAACGAAAGGGGCTTCCTTTTGATGATAAAGCTTTGAATTAAAAATTACTCTGATGCTGCATACAATCTTCTCTTCCAGTAAAAAAAAAACACATCATTTAATAAATTAACACCAATAACTTATTGTTCTTATAAATGAGTGACCAATAATACATATTATAGTCCTCAAGTAACTGTGGGAAAAAAAAATCAAAGGATAAATGATAGTGATTGGCGAAAATTACTTACACAGACTTCCCCATCAGCAGGCTCCAGTGTGACGGTCCTGCCTGGATACTCAGGCGTCCCTCTGTGGTCAGTACTCCCTGTTTTAACCAAAACCCACCAATCATTCCTTACAAAATAAGACTTTTGTAAAAGGTACATGCCAAAAAAAAAAGAGGGGGTAAGGAAGAACCTTGGTAGAAGACTCGGCGATAATCTTTGATGAAGCCAACAAGACGATCATCATAGTTAAACCCGGCTTTCCAAATAAGAGAGCCGTACCCAAACACCCACATCGCCATTTTCTTCTTTTCTTTATTATTATCTCCTTCGAGAGCTCCAACAACAGCGGGACTTCGCCACGACAAGACTGCGGGGAAGAAAGTGAGAAAGGGAAAGCAAAAAGTAGCATTAAAGAAAAACAAAACATCCAATGAGAGACAAGGGAAAAAAATTTAAAAAAAGGAAACACCGCCAAATGCCAACCGTTTATTGGCTGTCTGTGGCACTTTGGTATGAACGGCCAAGATGGACTTTGGTTTGGGTTGGGTCGGACCTTTTTTTGGGCTAAGAATAAGGTTGGGTTTGGACTTTGGGAGCGATAATGGTTAAGGTAGCATAGCTAGATGTCCGTACTTAGATAATAGACTATTATTTTATACACTCAAGTGAACTTTTTTAATTTTATAAGTAGGTTTATATAATAGTCAGGAATTCATTTAATAGCTAAATAATTTTATTATTTTCTAAATATAATATCAAATTGACAAGTGTTAATCTTTAAATTTATTTGTAAAATTAAAAAACCTTCATCATAATGTATTAGATAATAAAGATTGATTTTTTTTTAAATGCATTCTAAATAAACACGTGTCAACTCTGTAAAAAATTATTTTTGAATTAAAATACTCCCTAATCGGTGTAGTCAACAAAAAAAAAAGTTAAAAAAAAACCAATGTCTTTGATCTCACTCGTTTGGGCCCAGACAAGGTATTGGGTCACTACAAATTTACCAAGCATGTCCATTCCTAGCAGGGAGTTGGGCCGCTTTCGTATGATCAGTATTCAAACCAAAAGCTGAAACATAAGGGCGTGAGCAGCAGGATTCGAACCTGCGCGGGCCGAGCCCACATGATTTCTAGTCATGCCCGATAACCACTCCGGCATGCCCACCCGACAATTGAACTGTAGTCTCATTTTTATAAAATCAAAACTTCAACATTTGTCTCTGGTTTCATTTTCATTTTGACATTCTGCAATGACGAGTATCGATAGCATCTAAATTATGACTATGGACGGGGACGAGTAAACAGGCATTACTAGTGATAAGTATATTCTGTTGTTAACAAGATTCTATTTGATGTTGAAAACTGATTTAGAAAGTGGGATCATATCTTGTATACGAAGACATGTAGCGATGTTAAATCCAAGTCTTAGTTGTTTCCTACACAAGCTGACTGGACAACTAACCTCGCCCACCATCCCTCCGAGGTCAAGCTCTTGCCACGATTTCTATTTGGGAGGAAAAGAGCAATGTGATCTCATATGTCCTGTTCGGGGCTATCTTGATGATTATTGAATATCTAAGAGAAAATATTGCACCACCTATCTTGATGAATCATGTGTCAAGATCAAAGATTGAGAGCACGTCACATGATCTTCGGGATGGGCTCAATTTGATTCATAACAATTTTTTCTTCTCTGTCACTCATGTTTGATCTTTTGCTCTGTTTGTTCCTTTAATTTGCTCATCAATTTGTTCTTTTCCTTTTTCGCTTTGTTCATGTGTTGTATTAAGTGGCCATTCCCCACCATTTCCATTGCAATAATAAATTGCAAATGCAAGATTCTGACTGAGGACTAAAACTTCAACTTTAATTTAAGAAAGTAGCTGATAAAATATGTTTAAACAAACAAAAACCAGGAATAATGTGTCAAGTAATTTGTTTTTTCCTTCTATATTATTCACATGGCCAAGTTGCAAGAGGAATTCGATTCTTCCTTATGTCATTTCAATCAAGCTATACATAGCCATCAGGATGTGAAATAAAAATATTCCAATGAACGTAACAAATTTACGAAGCTGGAATAATATTTGAGATACCGATGCAATTCCTGGAACATGGTCAGCTGTTTGATTCCTGTTTTGTAGTATATCTCTATGTCAGCATCTCATGAATGTGAGCTAAAGAAAAAGCATGGAAATAAAATATTTGGGCGAGAAACATTGGCAAAGCGCAACGATTCATGGTTTTTTGCTTGAACCAAATCAAAGCCTCAAGAGTACAATCAAAACATGATAAGTTACAAATTACTTAGATGCAGAGCAGCTGAGAAATAGAGAGAGAGAGAGAGAGAGGGGGTGGGGAGTGGTTACATAGTATTGTTTTTTATCGCTTGGGAAAGAACAACTCCTGCTGCAAATTTATCAACATTTTGGAAGGAAGTGTTTATGTTCCTTGAGTACTGAAGGGGCTCTTTGCAGCTGGAATATTAACAATTTTGGGAGGTCCATCAATGCCATCATCAACCCTAATTGATCTAGCATTGTTTGTGATTGGCAATTCCTGCTCAATGCTTTTCTCATCTGTTTCTGAGTTTTTCGCATCTTTGCTTTTACCCCACACCACAATATAAAGGCCTGAGACTATGATAATGGCTCCAAGTATGCTGAAATCGACCAAAGACAAAAGGAAGCAACCATGCAATCAGAACAAGGAAAACCAATGCAGCTTCCACTAATGGATTAGGCTGCTAAATTGTTTAATGGTTAATAAAGCAAAGGAAACTACTTAGATATTGCATTCTGTCACTATCTGCAACAGTAATTATCTCTAATATATATTTGACAGTGCACCATATATTCATGTCTTAGTAAACTTTGTTATCATCCCAGGATTAATAGAATATGCTTTTTGTGTCAATTATCAAAGATGAAAGCGCAAGTTGTTGCAGGAAAATATGAGATGCTAGCTGAATCATACCTTCCAAAGTGGATTTTTTCAGCTAAAACAATAACCCCTAGCGCAGCAGTGATGATCATGCATAGAGGGCTGAAAGATGTTACAAAAACTGGCCCTCGTTCCCTGATGACGACTCCTTGCACATAATATGCGATTCCGGAGCACACTATTCCCTAATCAATCACAAATTTTAAAGTGTTAAGCACTTTTGTTTCATGCCTCTGCTTATTTTTGTTTTACTAAGACCTTTTAAGTGCATATATGGCTGGCAAAAAAGGCTTGAAAAGCAATAAATCAAAAGTTGGTTTCTCTTTTTGTTTCTGAATTCATTGTATTTGGTTTTAATTGGGGCACTGACAGAGTAAGATGCAGCAAGAAGCCTTGAGTCCCAGCCTACTTTCCAGGCACTGAAGTCACGGACCATGATAAGGGACACTCCTGTACCTTCCACCATTCCCATGAAACATATCCAAGCTGTAAGAGAGAGCTCTGCAGGGTACTTCTTCAACGTGAATGACTGAAACCAGAAACCATAACCAACATTAGCTCAAAAAAAAAAAAAAGAGTTTAATCAACTTTGTTCCTTCAACAGACTAGAGATATTTTTACTCACTTGCAAAATAAAGAAGCTTGACCAGCCAAATATACTTCCCAGAAGCATTATGGTCCCAGTAACCCAGTGCCTATCTGCAGATTCAGTGGTGGTTCCACTGTGGGTAGCTCCTCCTGACTTGATGAAATCAATAATGGGACCTTTGTACAAAGTCATGACCATTGCTCCTACGACCGTGATTGCAGTTCCAACGACCTTTGCTAGACTGCGTATCTTCTTCACATTGATCTTCTCTAATCTGATTGACATAATCATAATATTAAACAATGATAAAATCCTAAAATCCTATTGAAAATATATAAGCCCAAGATCCTTTACTTTGTAAACAGAGCACCGGTTCAGTTCTTGAATTTATCATCTAAAGTTCACGTGGATATATATATATATGATACTATATTTTTAAAGCAAGTCCTTTTTTAGGCATTAAAATAATAAATACAAAAAAGGAATGAAGGTGATGGAACTTTTTAAGCTATTTGATGTGGTGGGCACTGGCATATTTTCTATCAGGGGTCCCAGAGGCTTGAGCCTTTCTACAGGTTGTAGGATCTTATTGATGCAGCTTTTCCATTAGTGTGATTGCACGACACTATTAGTAAAATGATGAATTGGTTTGAATCTTTTTCACCTGAAAATCATTGCCAGTATGAAGGTAACAGCAGGAAGCATGTTGACAAAAGCAGATGCATAAGTCGCCGTAGTGTACTTCATTCCGAGATAGTACAAGTTCTGGTCAAGCACTGGCCTGGACATTCCAATCAACCTCGTTAATTAGACCTTGCATTCTTGTTAGCAGTTAACATCTTCACTTTCTTCATAATATTTATAAATATATCAAGAACAGGAAACATGCATGGACTCGGGATATATGCTAAAAGATGAACACTTGATTTTGTCATTTAAATTGCTACTATATATCATCTATATATGGAAGGATATGTTAAACTTTCATGAGCTAGGATGAAACTCTTTGATTCAGCCTTCCAACCATGACGAGAAAGAAGAGAATGAATTGGTTATTGTGAGGGAAAAAAAGAAAAAAAAAAGCAGAGAATCCAATTCCTGCAGCCACAAGTTGAAGATCCTGTTGCGAGAAGCCGGCAAAGTAAACTCTTCGGAATCTTCCGAGGCTCAGTTGTTTCTAACAAGCAACAGAGCACTTATATATAGATGCATGTATTTACATATATTGTAGAAACACATGCATGTAATATAAGCACATTTGACACAACATGGAGATGCATTTATGTGCATAAAGATGAAAAGAGGAGAAGTTTAGAGCATTACTCCAGGAAACCAAGAAGCACAATCCTGAGGAAGATAGGGAGGGTCATCTTTGGCCTTATTTTCCTGCGTAGATAATGGAAAGCAATAAGGTTAAGGTTTAAGCACCACTATGCGGGTTGAATACGCAAATGAATGAATGTGCTTGTGAGAGAGGGGAGAGGACAAGAAGAAAGAAACCTTTCAAGGACAAAGGCAAAGGGTGCAATGACAATGGTTGCGACAACATGACGGTACGTAGCAAGGATGAAATTACTCATGCCATGCTTCAAAGAAACCATGGAGATTATGTACATCCCTGCATATCCAAATTGCAGGGAGACCATTGCCAGGTATGGTTTCACTTTGTTCAGCGTGTTAGACAAAGCTGCACACGGCGTTTGGTCTCCCATGTTTCTCTCTCTCTCTCTGTGTTTTCCCTTGAGTACTTACTCTTAGGCTGCCAACACGGAAATGAGAAACGGCCTTCTTATAGGCAGAAAAATGCTAAAAGAAAAAGAAAAAAAGAAGGCAAGTGCACTATTTTCCAATAAATGTAAGAGCTGTATAAGTCCAAGGCACTCACTCTCGCTCTAATTTAGATTCCGTTATCCATTAAACAAAAATCAACCCCTATTCCAAGCAACTAGAATCCTCACTTTGCTGTTAGAATCAGAGTAAATAAAAAAGGAAGGAAGAAGTGTGTTTCTGTGGATCTCTGTGAATATGATGCTTTGCCTTTTTTTTTCCATTTCTTTTAATTGTTTTTGTGGGAGGTGGGGATTTGATTCATTGACCACCAAATGATGTTTAGGTTAAGTGCGGATGATGCATGCAAAAATTATGTGGCTTTTGTGTAGAGTGGGTGCTATGAAGCGTGGCCACCAATTTCTAATACCATGTTTTGCTTATAGACTATCTGATTTACTCACGGAATTCACTCTGATTAGCTCTCCATTTTGACCTTCTCACCCAAAATGAAAGCCATCGCGCTGGCTTACTGCAAATGACATTGACAAAGTTCAATTCTCTGATCAGAACAGACATTGTGTCTGTGGTTGGTCTACTTTGGAGAAATTTTTCTTCATCACTTCCGAATCTGCATCTTAAAAGTTTGAAACTGAAATTTTTTAGAATAATAGATGCTAATTAATTGGATTGAATTGCTTGCTGATTAATCACTTAGATTAGGCATCTCTGACTTTAATTAATCAAATGTGTGAAGCGGAAACCACTCTTGTCTCTTTTTATCTTCTCAATGACAATTTCGAATGTTTTGTGTCGAAACATTTATTCTTATTCCCCTGCCTCCTGCCTCTTCATTTCACTGTCAATGAATTCATTTGCTTTTTATGTAGCACATATTTGGAGCAACACTTGTTGCATCTTTCACAAATTGCCCAAGATTTCATTTACGTCTAATCCGTCAATTTCAGTGATAAAAAGATTAAAAAAAAGAGAAGAAATTCTCTCCTTTACTCAAAGTTACTTTGGTTTTTCCAATCAAATGGAAAACCCAAAAGAACTGGATATATATATATATATATACACACTAACCAGATCATGATAATTAAGCAGTAATGATTAGTTCAATGGTTAAATTCACATTCTAGTCAAAGTGCATAAATATTTTGGATCCATGTGAGATCTTATCCTCATATCACGAACTATCTTATGGACCAAAAATATTGTTGAGATACATGAGTGGGTAAGTGAATTAAAGAAATATCAACTGTTACAAATAAATAAATGGAATAATAAAGTTACATAGTACATTGGACAAAAATTTATTGCATTATTAAGGGTATAGTATAATTTTCTCGAAGGAAAACAGTAGTGAAAGATGAATATAATATTAATAGAATATAGTTTTTAATGATGAGTATAAAAACACATGGGGAGACAATGCAAAGTTGGTGCTTTCGTGTTTGGATTCCAACATGAAAATCAGGTTGGTTGGTGGAATCCCACATGACAAATGGGAAACATTCGAAAGATATGTCAAACAGGTCTAGAAGGTTGGCACGAAGGAATAAAAAAAAAAAAAACAAGCAAAACAAAAGAAAATTCTGTATGAAGAGATTGGTTTGTATAATTGTATACTGTATTTCATGGAGAGGTCATGTGGTTAATAATCAATCATGGCTGCCAAGGGGAAAAAAGGGAACTGGGGAAAACAAAAATGAAAACAAACTCCCCATTGCGTGCTTACGCATCATTAATAATGACTAGCCATGCAATGAGCAATTCCCAAGTTCTATTTTCCCTTTTGTATTGCTCCTTTTCTATCTTTTTTTTTTCTTTCATCAGGCCTGAGGATAGACATCCTAACGCAACTTCGAAAACCAAGGCCACCCTTTCAACATTAAAGCTCTTTCACCAATCTGTGTCCATTTTTATAAAAAATATATATATCAGAAAAGCGATGGAGTTCCCTTTGCTTATCCTGGTTGCTCATGATCAATCACAGAAAATGACTAGCCATGCAATTAGATCTTTCCAGGTTTTGTATATTTTCCTGATAATGTTCCAAGTTCTATTCCATTGTAACCATGGTATCAGAGCTTACTTGACTTAACAGTTTAGAGTTTGAATTCGGAAATTCCCTGTTAGCTTAAGCTTTCTTGTTTCTTCACCAGGCAATGCAGGGGGGCTTAACCCCAAACCACAAGCTAGCTAATATTCTACTTAGGCTCTGTTCCAGTCAGAGGCCACTAGGCCATAGTGAGGATTTTTGTCTTGTTATTTTGCAGGCAGAAGTTTATTGTCATGTACCTTGCGTCACTAACCAACTGTTATTAATTATTCTCATGCATCGAAAATTGTCAAGGATTTGTTTTGTTTTTTTCTCTTCTCTTCAAGGCTGTAATTATTCCTATTCATCCATCCATATCAAGAACAGAAACCGATCTGAAATGCATAGCATATTTCTGCCCTACATCCAATCAGGGTTGACACAACCTATCACCGTGTCAAAATTTGTTCCAAAAGATTATTCCCCATTGCTGAACCAGAGTGGCAGATAGCAACTTTCGCCCCATCCCCTGCCTTATTTTAGGCTGGCCGACCAATACTTCAAGTAGAAGTTGGTGCTACTGCATCCAATACAACTCAATCAGAAGATTGAAAAGTGTTAGATTTATTCGAGCTTTCGTCATTGGTGCTCTTAGATATGAATTTGGACAGTGCTTTTGATTTTCTTTTCGAAATATACTGTATAGCTAAACCTTGTCCATTGAGTGCAATTCATGATGAAAAAAGGGGAACTAGACCCTAGTGACATTGAAAGCAGTTTCTTTGAGCCCTATTAGTTGTTCAAATATGAGACGGATATATTCATAGAGTAGGTAGGTAAGCAGATAAAATAGTTCCATTTGTATTTAAATGAAGTTAAAGTAAAATGCAGATGCATCTTGTGGGTGGGTCTGGCTCATCAACAGAATTATTTGTCTTGAGAGTAGTACATGCAGGAATAGGGTTCATACAAAAATCACAGGAGAATGGAACTCAATTCCACATACAAAAGTTTTGACATATACCAAACCATTTGTATTTCTCAGAACATTGGCATCACAAGGAAAATATGTGGATAATTTAGAAAGCAATTCCAGTTTTTTTTACAAGTCATGTGAAATTCACAGGCAAACTTTGAAAAAGAAAGGGGAGCTAACAAATCACCCTTAGAAAACACAATAAGAATACTTCTTGACTAACATTAATCTTGATAAATTATAAGAATACTTCTTCAATTATTTATAGTGCACAATCTCACTGCCCCACTCTGATATGGAATCGTTGTGATAGTGGTAAACAAAGTGTCTTGGATAGCTATAAGTGTCTCAGCAAAAGTTAAGCGTCTGCATTTCTACCTCTCTCTATATGTAACACCACTTTGTTAATTAGTCTATTAACAATAATGACATTAATTAAGGCAGTATGTTTCGTGCTCCAGATGATTGGCCTGCCTTGATGCTTCCACAAAGTTTTTCAACTAACAAATTGCAGAGAAGAGCCTAAAGAAAGGCTTTTATGTAGAGAGATTTAGTACACTTGAAACAGGTGAGGCAAGAAGGCAAGTTTTCCTGCTACTTTTTTCAAGTCATGCTTTTGGGAACATCTTTTCACTTTCCATCCTGCTTAACACTGTTAATTGTTGCAATCACCAGCTTAGAGCCATCAGTACAATTTTTTGCTGAAATTGGTAGCTCTTGGATATCATCAGCCTTTGCAGGGGTAGATGCTGCTGTATAATCCTTGCTTTTACCCCACACCACAGAATAGAGGCCGATTGCGATAATAATTCCTCCTATGATACTGCATGAAAGAAATATACATATATATATAAGCTAATGAAGGAATAGAAATTTAAATGAACAAATACGTAAAAGTTATAGCAGTACCTTTTTCCTTTTTCCTTCTTTATGATACTTGCTTAAAGTTTATTCACAGAGCTTAATTGACGGCTTTGCCATGGCTGCCTAATAAATTTATTCATAAAAAGGGAAAACATCCAAAGCAAGGGTACGAACAAAACTCCTACAGATGTTTTTCTTTAGACTCCTTCATTATTTCGTCTATAGGACAAGAAGAATTAAAGAAGCTCAAACGGCTAATTGCTGAATTATCAATCACCAAATTTTCTTTCTTCAAATAATGCACATGATTAATTAAAGCACCTTTATTAGTAATTGGGAATTAGGTAAGCTAATGGACAAGGCCTGTTTCTTTTAATTCCAATCTATTTGTTTCAAGGTTGATAACAAGGAAACTCTCCGTCACCACATTTTAGGCGCATCCTCTAAAAGTGCTGGCCGAAGTTTCTTTTGGATGAGGACTAATGAATTCCATTATTTTTTCTTTATGGAGTTGTACATAAAAATGATATGATTTAGTATGGTGCTGGAAAGATGGTTCAGTATACCTTCCAAGGTGAATTTGCTCGCCGAGGATGGCAGATCCAAGAGCAGTAACAATGATCATGCATAGAGGGTTGAAGGCAGTGACAAAAACTGGTCCTCTTGTTTTCATCACCAGGCCTTGCACATAGTATGTAATTCCAGAGCTAACTATTCCCTTCATTAAAACCAGGTCGGTAGCCATTAGCATGTATAACAAATTAAGAAATACTTATATTCTAGAAGGTTTTGCAAGTTAGCTAGGCTGGTATTGGCTAGATGTTGATTAAGACTGGCGCCAAACCAATGAAATACTTGAAGCTGAAGGTACTTTTAGTTATGCACATATCAAACAATGCAGACTAACATTTGTTCGACTCTCCGTACTTGAGCCTGATAGCACAGAATTATAGACCTGACATGGCCGCCTAATCTGCTTTTTCCTTTTGATGATTTAGTACATATTACTAAGGGAATATTTGGTACTTACAGTGTACAGTGGAGCAAAAAGCCTAGAGTCCCACCCTACTGCCCATCCACTAGGGCGATGCTCTACAACTAGGGCAATTGCCGAACTCTGGATAGCTCCCGCCAAGCATATCAAGGAGGAGAGAGAGATTTCTGCCGGGTATTTCTTTATGGTAGTTGACTGGACCATTGCAACAAGATAAGTTCATTAATTACCTGTATTTTGATCGTTTATTTCCAAGCATGAGATTTTTTACTGTAGAAGACTACAGTTCCAAGCATTAGTGGATGGCATGAAATACAGCACTTACTTGCAGAACATAGAAACAGGACCAGGCAACACAACCTACAAGGATTAATAGTGTCCCAGGTATCCAGTGCTTATCAGACGAGTCGCCGCTGCTTCCATGGTGGCTTGCTTTTCTCGAACATATTAGATCGATTACAGGGCCTTTGTAAAGTGTCATAAGTAAAGCTCCTGAAAGAGATAGAATGGTCCCGATGATCTTCGCTTGACCACGTACTTCCTTGATCTTAAGATGCTCTAATCTGATCAGACGGTTAGAAAGAAAAGAACGAGTTAACGTTCAATATGTTCCTCTTTTGCAAAGTTTCTGAAGTCGTATACAGTTATCATAATATATACTTCATAATATCTAATCTAAGCAAATGAGCAGCTAAGAATGATTGTTGTGAAGGGCAAGGAAGGTTTTAGATTTAAAGGATGCTTGTGCTTCACAACTTCAATCAAGTGGTTTAAGAATGCATAAGAACTTCTATTATAATTAGAAGTTTATATCAGATCTTAGAATCAAACTTCTGCCACTTAGTCTAAATCCATTTCAATCCTTGGAAACTAGCAATCTCTGAACAGAATTTTGGAGCATGCTTAGCTGAAAATTAAAATGATGTTATGATTTATTAACCAGAATGAGGACACTTTTGAAATTATTTCTGGGTGTCAGGTTCTACTTTTTCTGACAAAGACAATTTCAACAATTTCCGGTGATAACTGGTGCAGGCTCATAGTCTTCTTCTGACAATGCTTGATGGTGACTTCGAAATTTACTACTATAAATTATATAAAAGAAAATAATAATAAAGCAAAGCATCAGTGTGAAAGAACATAATTAATCTCCAAGACAAATTTTATAAGGTGACTTCATCTTGAATGATCAAATCACCAGCCAAAAGTGCAGTAAAAGCAAGCACTCTATGACATTAGTTATTAAACTGCACCTTGTTTTGCAGTTATAGGACCACTTAAATAATGTGTTAACATTTCCATCCATGTAAAATTACCTTCCCAACTAACCATCCAATCAGAACCGAGGTTAGTAATAATTGTATTTAAGGAATAAGTAATAAGTATAATCTTACCGCAGAATGACTGCAACAACAAAAGTGACAGAGGGAACAGCATTCATAATTGCAGATGTAAATGATGCAGATGTGAATTTCATTCCCAAGTAAGCGAAGCCTTGATCAAGGATTGGCCTGTCAACCAAATGTTTTAGGCATCAAAACCATCTCCTTCAGAGAACTTTTGTAGGATGACATGCCATAGAAGTAAACCTTGTTACTGATTTGGTTTGACTCAAGCAGGAAAATTGTTTTATGATTGGAATTTACATGAAGTTAAAATATAGTTAATGTTAGATCAAGTAACAGTATAATTTCTTTGACCAAATAAACAAGGTTCAATTTTTTTTTTTTGGCTTAAAAACATATGCACGTATGTATAGATGCATGTAAGACAAAGGCATGTAAGTTTGTAAATGAGAAACATTACTCTAGAAATCCCAAGGTCATTATTTGTAAGAAGATTGGGAATGTCATCTTCGGCCTTCTCCTGTAGTAAGGGTGAAGAAACAAGAAAGAGAGGAAAAGAGCATATAGAGATTAATCCTATTGCCATCAACAAGTAATTGACAACTACTATATTATGGTGCATGCATCACAACTTTACATGAATGTGTGCAGAGGTGAGACTTTTCTCTTGAGGATTAAGACAAACCTCTCAAGCAGCAGTGCAAAAGGTGCAAGTACAAGTGCAGCAATGGCATTACGATACACAATGAGCACGTAACGGTTCATGCCATGGATCAGTGTAGCCATGCTGATTATGTACGTCCCAGCTAAACCAAATTGCAAGCATACCATGAGGAAATAAGGCTTTGCCTTATTGAACATTGCACTTAAAGGTCTAATGGAGATTTGGTCACTCATCTTGCCCTCTAACTCAGAAAAAGAAGCTTTATCTGATTTGTTGACTATGAAGTGATCAAACTGCTCTCATATATATAACCCATGTAAAGGACTTAATCATCTCAGACTCTCTAGGGACCCTGAGCCACTTATCTTTAGACACTAATGCTTGCTTTTGCCATCAACCTGTTTATTCAAAGTGTTCAAACTAGAAAAAGAAAAAAAAAATTATTATCTTCCTTGGAAATAGCATAATCCTTTTAATCTTTCCAGGAGTGGAAGATACAATATGCAGATACGGCTTAATCTAGTGTTACATCATGATTGCAGAAAATATCCATAAGCCTCTACAGGCATATCAAGAGCATTGCATGTGGGACATGAAAACTGCTAGGTTGAGACAAAAGGTTGGCAAAAAAATTACTAACTCAAAAGTGGCTGGCATTGAGATATATTGATGGTCTTACAACATGTGATATATGCAAAATACATAGTTTTCTCTGCCCACCCCATGCTTTTGTAGATTCTATAGCTGTAATGCAATTAAGCCAGTTTTGAATTTCTGCTAAGTTCAATTCAGGACAAAAGAATTCACCATGTATATGCACTAACTATTTGAGTGTCTGCTAATGAAAATCATATGATTTGAATCCAAGTTATCATGTTCCGATTATGATGAGGGGAAGTCCAAGTTTTGCCAAATTGATAAGAGGATTCCAAATGGTAATTATGGTAAGCTTTGGTAAGGATTTTTGGTATGTTCTATGCTGTTCAATCAGCAAAAAACTGTAGAATATTTTAACCTTTACAGTAACATATATATGATTCGAGATTGTCTGATGTAATGACCTGGCATCCATATGAGCCAAATATAATTATTTGGCATTTAAGATATGAAGAGAATCATCAGATTGACTTTGTATATCAGATTATAATTTTAAGCACTCACTCCAGCTCTCATAACAGGAAAACTTCCATGATTACAATGTACTAAGCAAAACAACGGAAACAATCATAGAAGCAAATTCTCTCTCCCCTTCTTACTTCCTTTTGAAAGTTAAAATAGACTATGCATGGGCGAATATAATTGATGAAAGTGCATGATGAGATCAGGCCAAAGAAGCCAAGTGCTTCTAGGTTTGTTTTCCAAAGTGGAATTCAGGGTGGTTCTCATCCTCTTAGACACTTTTCACCTAAAGCCAGTCCATGAACAGGACTTAGCTCATTAAAGCAACAATTTTTGTTCCACAAATTTTATCAGGTCGGTAGCTGCCTTTGATATCATTATCATTTCAAAAAGCTTCTTTCCTTCTTTTGTTTTTCCACAAACAAAAAGAGAGAAAAAGGAAAAGGTTTGGTGCATTTCTGTGGATTTCTATTTATAAACCTGCCATGATAATGATATAAGGAAAATACAAATCTGCAAATGTCTTAACAAATTTTGGCCTATATATAGCACTCAGAAATTAAATTGTTTATGCAAAAGATGAACCCCAGACATTGGGACGTGTCACATCTTTATTTTTTGAGAACAAGACTAATTTCGTTTATTTCTTTAATTTTCTAATGGTAACTGTAGCCAAGAAGAAAAAGAAGCAATGGCTACCTTGCATAATTCCATTTATTGTTGCTTCTCATTCAGCATGCATGATGTGGACATGAAAGCAAATCCTTTGCCTCAATAATGTGCAACTTTGCATAAACCACTGAATCACATCAATATCTCAATAATAAACTATGAGACTTAGTTGGCCCTGAGGGAGAAGAAATTGGTCCTATAAGAAAAAGGATTAGGACTTGTATGTTTAGCAACCAACTCTGTCAAATGCTATCGGTCAATTTGTTACTGATCACATTATCAGGATTGAAACAAAACGAAAGGACAGGATTTTGTAAGTAGAAATAAGATGGCAGAGGCAATCCATGAAGTTGAGCTATTCCACCATTTTTAGTAAAGACTAAAAGAGTCATAAAAGAAAGAAAAATTTAGATGCAGGGTTTGACAACCCTTTGCTATTGGCCCATGCACTTATCCTAAGTACAATTCTTGCCTTATGGAGCTCTTTTGTCATGTCTAGGCTGAATGCAAAATATGGTCTTAAGTTCAACAGCATAACCAAGCTTGTGTTCATTCTGCAGATTGTTGATAAGATATAAATGACAATTTAGAGTGTTTTCATATCAATCTCAAACTCATTTTCATTTCTTAAGCTACCAAATAAGTAAGCCGTGTTCTATATATAATAGTTCAGTTTTGTTATGAAGAGTTCAGTGAAGGCAATTTCGTGTAGCCATGGCAAAAACAGACTGGTATTTGAACTGATCTGGTTCGAGGTAGGGTAGCCAATTATTGTGCCACACAGCTCAATTTAATTTGCTTTAAGATGCCAAGGCAGCAAGGAACTTATGCAAAAACCAGCTTAAGTCCATGATCAACAGATAGAGTTTGGGAGACCAAACTTGCAAACATGAAAAGTAACATGTCGCTGGGTCAAAAAAGACAGTAAGACTACTTTCCTTTGCTTTAAGCCTCAATCAGCCTTTCCATCGTGTCGTGTAAGAGACAATCTGTTTTTGCATGAGATTTTCTTGTTTGATTGCTTTCTATAGCTAATGTTTTATTTCATCATTTCTTGAAACATTGTCTCCTTTCAGTAATTGACATCAGAAAATGATGATACTGTTGCCTTTTTCCTTGTCAAAGCCTGTGCTTTAGGGTAGAGAGTCTTAGGACAATGTACAAGTTGAGATAGCCTATGAATCATTTTGGCGGCTTTCAGATTCCAGGATCCTGAAATGATTTTCTTTGAGATGATTAGTGGGAATTCTTCTGATAAACCAATTGGAAATCACTATTTCAGCTATCCTGTAATCCTTCCTGCAACTTGTGGTTGGCAAACAATTGGTGAAGTCATTTCAAGACTATGTTTGAACAAGCCAAAAGCAATTGTACCAACCTTTATAGGCTCTCATCCATCAGGACACAATTGCAAGATCAATTGGTGAACTTGGGCTTTCTCAGTGGAACACTACATCAGTAAATTGCAAATCATCACTATCTCTCAGTTTCAAACAGATGACAAATTGCCTATTCCAGTATTGGCATGAAAAAAAATGGTAAATCTGATTTCCCAAACTATTAGAATCGGATAAGGCTAGATACCGAATCAAATATATTTGTGAGACTTACGTCTTAAACCAAAAGCAAAAAGTATGTGAGAAAGTTGCTTGGACTATAAAGTTTGGGTTGCATGATTAAAGGGATGAACAGATTAGCACCTTGGAAGATGATTGGTCTTGTTCCTCAGGTTAGTTCTATGGTGATAACTGATATGGTATCAATTTGTAGCTAAATAATTGTTTTCATTTAATTTTCAAATCCTTGTATGCTTTCCTATAATTAAATACATATGGATCATTTAAAAAAATTAAAAAGAAATCTTAAAAAAAATAGGGCATATAAAGGACCTTGATGAGGTACAAATCATTGAATGCATAGTGCAAAAGTTTTGAAATTAATATTATTTACAATTTTTATACTTAAAGCACAATTTAGTAGTTAATAAAACATTATGGTGGGATTGGGTGACCCAGGGCTTGCGGAATTACTTAGAGAATATAGACACTGATAAAGCAGAGAAGACTTCTGTCCTGTTGGTAGAAAGCACAAGGCAATCCAAAGTGGAAAAACTTTTATTTGTGAGGGATGATGTTATATTGGTTTCTTTAGAATGATTGAAGTGAGAGATCGTGGGTGACTGTTAAAAAGAATGAGCTGCTTTTCCCTTTGGTAATGGGAGAGAAAATACCAAAGGGATGCGTGCACGACATGTTACTGAACCTGACAGTCGATCATATTCCGTTGCCAGATATGATGAGAATGGGAGGATGAAGATCATTCAACTTTGCAAAGATGATCAACTCTCGACTGGTAGTTACTTATCATTCAAGATGGCGGGTCAAGAATCGAGACAATCTACTTATCTTGACCCTCCAGTTTATTGAACATTACACCACCTGTGAAAATGCTCTATGCCCCAATCAAACATAAGGTCAAGTTTCATAGAATCTTGTTAAAAGGACACGGTATTGCTGTAAAGAATAGAACCTCTCTCAAAATGGAAGTTCCCACTGATGCAAAAGATGCATAGTGGGGCATTGGAGTCAGTCAGGTAGGTTGTCGATCCAGTCACTTGCAACAATGGTAACCAACTTTGAAGTAGTATTCGATTCCTTGTTATTTACTTTCTTCTAGCACATGAAAAAACGAAATAAAGGCATAAGATAAGGAAAAGAACACAAATCAACCAATCAGTGCTATACCATTTTACATTAAAGTCATATATCGATGGTAGCAATCCTCTTCAATCACCAGCGACAGCTGCAGGTGGCTTGAAGTCTTCATCTCTTGTGCCATCTTTATCATTTTCTTTTCCTTTTTGGTGCATTGAAATGCCCCTACCGGTACCCACTAGACCAAGATATTGTTAACATCCACATATGAAAAAGATGAAATGAGGACAAACTTGATCCCGCACCATAGAAAGGCAGGAGTTTAATAGCAACCAAAACAGTCCAAGTACACGGATTGCTTGGATCCTTTAAAACAATAGACTAGTCAAAAGTTGCAAAAATGATATGAATATGACAATAAAGAACCATGATTGATGCAATTTTCCACTTTTATCTTTTTCCAGACCCTAAAGTGGTCTGCTTTTGTTGCATGGAATTAATAATATAAAGGAAATGGAAAGGGCTATTTGTTTATCAGAGCAAATCACAGAGATGACTGCTAGATTTTTGCTGGACCTAGTCAAACTTAGTAAAATGACATGATATATATCAAAATCATTTTCCTTCATAGTTGTACATATGCTTCAATAGCCATCATATAACAAAAAATTACACAGAGACCTCTTACTGTCTAAAAGCAGCTGCTATCTTCTTTTGGACAAGCTCCACCCCAAGTCGAGGAGATAATCTAGGCAGTATTTCCTGAAAGACAGGTTGACATTTGTGTGAGATGTCTTCTTAAGCACTGATCCATATAAAATGCACATTTGACTCCCAAATTTGTAAAGACCAGTGCAAACGTAGCTCCATGGGAAGAGAAAGATGATCAAGTTTAAATATCCTTATTATAACCTAATTTTGTCAAAAAAGATATCTTCTTAATATGTTATACTAATATTTAAAACCTTGGTTTAAAAAGAGCCTCAAGACACTTCTGGCGTTATCGGCCACTACATTTACATCCTAATTAATTTTTTTAAAAAAAGGTAGCATTATGATTTGATGGTCAACAAGATTCCGCTAGCTACTCAAAGGCAACAACATAATCAGAAGCTTTTGACTGAACTACATTCATGAAAAGGGTAGGATATCTGATGAAAAAGACAATAAGTATTAAAATGTTGTGATGCAAAAGGGAATCTGCATCTCTATGAATCTGTACCACACGTGTGTGCACAGGATGAACATGATTGAAAGCTGGGATGCTTTGTTAATGCAATAGGGAATCTGCATCTTTGAATACCATTCATGTATGAAAGGGAGTTATTCCACCATTATATTAAATTTATATAGATTAGATTTGGGGGAAAAAAACACCAAAATGCAAACCAGGGGTCTTGCTCACCATGAAAACAGTAGTAGTGGAAGAAATCGACCAAATAGAAGAGGGAAAGAACAAAACGTGTTTGAAATTTATCAATATTGACAACCTCATCCAAATTCTACATTAATAATAAAAATTCCCTGGCTGGATTACCCAGACAGTCTATTTTAATACCATCTGATTAAGTATTTTACCTGTGAAGAATGTAGAAATCATGTTACTTAAAATAATTCTAAGACAGTATTTGGGGATTACCAGCTAGTGTGCTCCGAGGAGTAAGCCTTTATATATTCCTCCAAACATGCAACCAAAAAAAAAAAGAAATCCTAAAAGAAAATCCCAGATAGATAAGGCTAAGGTCCTAAATATGTTAAAAAATAGGAATTGACTTCAAAGATGAAATGTAAGACCACGGAGAAGTTCTTTGCAAGTTTTTGAAATAAAATAGATTTTTAAGAAAATACTCAAGTTATAATAGTATGTTTCATGTAAACTCTTTGTACTAATGATAGGGGTTACTCTAAATCTTTCTACCAAAGATGAATAAAAGTAAGTCTGCCTAAACCTTATTTACTTGTCCTACAGACCCGAACCTAACAATTACACAATATCACCTCTTAAAAACAATGTTTGAAGAACAAGTGATTGCTCCTTTTAACCTTTAATGCCAACCTGAGAATGGACAACTGATACATTCCACTTACTGAACTAGCCCAATTGGCGCTCATCCTTTGTTCATAAATGATCTGCTTACCTTGAAATGACATGGCTCAACAGAAAATTCCAAACTCTACTAGGCCTTTTACTAATATCTAACAGAAAAGCCCAAAGCACAATATTTTGAGAGCTTAAACTATGTGATCCACGAAAAAATATCACTCAATCATAGAATAAAATCCATTTCACAGAAAATAACAAATACCTTGGTTTGGCCCAAAGAAGCAATATCACTCAATCATAGTCTAAATAAGTTCTACCTTTGCCACCAAACTCATACCCAATAATCAATTTAGCAACTGTACTCCAATTAGGTTCAATAACTGACCTAACTTTATTTGCTGGAATATATAGCAAATGACTGAACCATGTAAGAAAAGAAAAAGATTGTATTTGAGATAATTGTGTAGATAGTTATCTAAATATATCTTTCATCCCTTTAACTTTATTTCATTATACTTATATACTGCTACTGGGACAGCACAAAAGTGCTTTAATACAATAAAAATTGAGACACAAATATTTCTGGCTAATTCCATACAGACGATATATCCAAATAAAATGCACAAATAGACAATCATAGCTGCATAACAATTTATGTTCTATGGTTTACGTATTATTATTGCTATGATCAAAATTTTGAAGGTTATCCAATCAAGAAATTCCGTAAATATATCCAATTATAGCCCTTCTGGATATAAAATACATATCCTCTTTCACTGTTTCCATAGTTTAAGTGGTAAAGATATGCAAATTAATTAGGGCCTTCTTCAATGGTTATGATTCTACCATATACACCTTTTTATGTTAAAAATCCATTTCATGTATAGACACTTACAACTTCTTTCTATTGTATAATCAACAGCAAGCTTCTCAAAAAGATTTCAGTAATGTTGAACATAATCAAGATCATAAGAAAGAATCATTTGATTAAGCTACCAACTTTTAATTTAAACATGTAATCACTCACAAGGAAGTAGATTCTAGATGCATGCTATATTAAAAGACATCTCTTGAAGAAACTAAGCCTTGTAGCTGAATTTAGGTAATGGAGGGCTCTAAAGAATAACCCATTTCAAGAGAATCAATCTTTATAATGTTGCTTTAGCCAGTTGCACTAATATTTTCTTTTGTAAATTTTTGCTTGACAGTTTCACAAGTTGCAGCTAGGGAAAAGGTTTCAGAATAAGAGACATCAAACTTTTATTAAGTTAACGGCAGCCACAAGATGAGATGACCTCCTTTGCTAAAGGTTTCTCTGGAGTGATATGTTACAACACAAACCGTGATAGGAAACTAAGCCAGAAAGGTAGCCAAGAAGGCCCACGTATATTCAGCTCCAACCACTTCATTTTCATGTAATAAAGGATAACCTTAATAAATATACACAGACATAGACAAATATGGTTAGAGCAGAGTTTTATGCATGATTATGGTGACGTTGTGATAATAAAGGATTCTACTAACTACTAGCGATGCTAAAATATTTCCTTTGGCTGCTTTTACCTGAATCTACCTTAAATTGTGATGGTGTATAGGTCAATGAAGACTTGAGCCAGTGTTGCAAGGAGATGCCCAAGCAAGAATGAGAAACTTTGTGAGCGAGTTATTTTTACACACAATTGCCTCATCAGGCTTGATTGGCTAATTATCAACTGCAAGAAGAGTTAGCTGTTGAATCCACATTCATGATGACATATAGACAACTCGTGTAACAGTTTTAGAACCTTGTAATTCTTGTGGTGCAACAAAAGTTGTTCAATAGGAATTCCTACCAACAGAGGGGATTCTCTCTAGTACATCATGTATGACTTAATAAGATACTCCACATCCCACATCAGATATGAATGTGATTGTTAAGACCTATATAAAAATCCAAGTCCATCACTATTAGCAACTTGAGCCTAAGTTTTTGAGGGCCACATGGTTTAGGCCCAAAAAGCTACTGGGCCAGTGGTTGGACTTGGACTTGGGTCGTTACACTTAATGAAACTTTGTGGTGCTAAGATAATGGTGAAGTCCTACAATTAATAATGCATTAAGTTTAACAATATTACATGTCTAAAAATACAGAATTAGCATATTCTTTTATTACCCGAAATGTTTATTATTCACAAAGTGAAATAGCTTATTATACAAAAACCTATCTATATCTTAGTAGTTAGTACCATTGTGGGTAGCAAATTCCCCAGCATAGATCTTAAGTACCCAGATTCCCCAGCATAGATCTTAAGTGTACCATGCATTTAAATCTCATGTAAAATGTGGAAAATTGTCAATTAAGCTGCTACTCCTAAAATAAAAAATCTATGACTTTGTAGCACAATTATAAAGAATGGAACATAATGACTACTCCGCCATATTAATGCAACTGAAGAGCACATTTCTGAACAGCAAAATCACCCACTACAGAGTTAAAATGCTATTGCAAGTTCAAAAACAATATCAAGCTACCATGAAAACAATAATACTGGGAAAAGTCCTCCACCAAGAAGGAAAGACGAGAATAAAATTTAAAAAACTTGTGTTTCTATTGGTTAAAGATTTGACAGCCTTCTCCACAACATTCATTGATGCAAAGCTTCCTCAACTAGACTAGTGATGCAGTCCACATTAAATCAGAACTCTAATAATGCATTTCCTTTTAGGAACCTATGCTTAGAATGGAGTAACTTCGAAATCAACTATTGTTGGGATATGCATCTAGCTTCCACTAAGGCATCACTCATAAAGTATTCCCCAGTTGTTTAAACAACCTTTTTAAAAAGAGACCAAGACTGCATCTTCCTATTGTCACAGTAGCTTGCTTCTCCAAGTACTCATAAGTTCACCATGTCTCTAATCCCAATATTTTCTTTCTTCACCTTTAGACTTCAGTGACCCCTATCCCAAGTCAGCTTGCTTTAACACAATTCATGACAAAAAAGTTAACTTTGCAATGTTCTGGAGTGAAACAATCCATGTTGAATTCTTTATCTAAGACTAACACTATCAATAATACAAGTTTCCAGGCACTAATATTAGCTTTAAAAACCGCAAAAACTGACAAAACCAAGAAAAAAGCAAATAGAAAAAAAGCTAACCTCGGTGCCATCAGAGAGTACTTTGGCTAAAACAGGTACCTCATACTGGTATGCCTCCTCCCATTCAGGATTGCTGGTAATATCCCTCACCTACCAAAAAAATACCCAACAAACAAAATTTTTGAAGTTTCAATCTTTACAGTAGCATAGGTTGAGAGTGTGAAGTGGGGAATTACCTGTAAAGTGACGTCGTGGAGCGAGTCTGGGCCGGAAATTGAAAAGGCGGCCTGGAGTTTTTCTTTGAGGCCATCGCACAAACAGCAACCAGGCTTTGAGTAGAGAACCAGCTTTCTTGCTCCGGTTGCTGAGGAACAAAATGACAAAGGAGTGAAAACCCATTTGAGTTTATGCCTGGGATTGTGAGCTATGGATAAAGATCTTGCCGCCATAGTTGCCGTTGTTGCCATTGTTCCCACTCCTTTGGATAGCATTTTGCCAAAGCTCACGAGTCAGTCAGGCAGTCAGTCACCAGTATTTTATAGTTTTTGTTTTTGCTTTTGGGCCCAAAGGTCTTATATCTTTCAAATTTTCTTATCTCTTCTTTTTAAAGTATAATTTTTAAAAGAGTTATTGTGTCTTGACGAAATTAAATAAATTTTTATAATTAATTATTAAATAAATTTTTATAACTAATTTATCATTTTTATATTTGATAATTTTTATATAAAAGGTAAATATATCACATCACCTCATTAAAAAAAATCATATAATATATCATTATTCATATCACATCAGTATCATATAACATAAAATAATAATCACATTTGAATTAATAAGATTAAGAATTAATTAATTATTAATTATGAAAATTCATTTAACTCATAATAAATATATATAAATTTAATTAACCAAACAAAAGAATAAAAAAAATTTAAATAATTCAAAAATTTTTTTAAGTATTATGCTTAAAATTTAAACTAAGATGGTGCCCGTAGTTATGCTATAAAAAAGATAACAAAAAACATTGATTATGTTAGAATTGATTTCAATTTCGTACATTTAAAAGAGTTTGTAGAGAAAGTAATATTGTATTAGTCAACTGCATGAATGTCCGATTTTTATTGATAGAGAAAAAAATAAACTGATATTAATTGAAAATAATTATTTGCTCTGATTTCAATTATCGAAAACTTGCATCTACATATATGATTATAAAACAGTAGAATATTAAGAAATGAGAGAGTATATAACATGTACTATTAACAAATTAAAATAAACAGTTGTACAATATAAGACAACCATATAATATAAAGATTCTATCAATATAAAATTGTTACTAATTTATAATAATATATCTTTTATATATAAAATGAATAGCTAAAAATTATCAAATTTAATTAATTTATTTGTTCAATTATGACTATGTGCTATGTATATTAAGAAATGAATAAACCTTCTTGACTTTTTTTATTTTATTTAATGAATTGAATGAATATTTATTGAAATTTAAACATTTATGTATAAAATAGATATCTAAATACTATGAATTCAGGTTCATGTAGAATAAGATGATATAAACAAAAAATAATATTAAATTGTAATTGATAAATATTAAATGAATTTATGTTCTAAATATTAAAAATTAACAATTATTATTTTCAAGTATTTTTTACTAAAATAAATAAAAATAAAAAAAACCCTTCAAATGTAAAAAAACAACGCAACTTTGACATAAGGTGTAAAAAAAAATTAATTCAATTGAGAATGACAACCAATTGATTTAATTAGTTATCCTATTTAAAACAGAATTTATAAAAAAAAATGATAATCCTATCAAAGATTATTAAATGTAAAATAAACTATTAAGAAATGAGAAAGTATATAACCTATACTATTAATAGATTAAAATAAACAGTTACAGAATATAAGGCAACAGTATAATGTAAAGATCCTATCAATATAAAATAGTTAGTAATTGTTAATATTATATGTTTTTTATATATAAAATGAATGACTAAAAGTTATCAAATTCAATTGATTTATTTATTCAATGATAATTGTGTACCATGTATATTGAGAAATGAGTAGACCTTTTTTATTTTTTTATTTTGTTTAATGAATTGGATGAATATTTATTAGAATTTAAACATTCATGTACAAAAAAGATGTCTACATACTATAAATTCAAGTTGATGCAGAATAAGAGAATATAGATGAAAAATAATATTAAATTGTAATTGATAAATATTAAATGAATCTATCTTCTAATCATTAAAANGGATTTTTTTATTTTTTTATTTTGTTTAATGCATTGGATGACTATTTATTGAAATTTAATCATTCATGTATAAAATAGATGTCTAAATACTATAGATTCAAGTTCATGCAGAATAAGAGAATATAGATGAAAAATAATATTAAATTTTAATTGATAAATATTAAATGAATTTATCTTCTAAGTATTAAAAGTTATAAATTATTATTTTTAAGTATTTTTTATTTAAAATAAATAAAAGTAAAAAAAACCCTTTCAAATGTCAAAAACAACTTATTTTTAGCATAAGGTGTAAAAAAAATTAATTTAATAGAAAACGAAAGGTCAAAAAAATAAAAATAAAATTATAATTGAAGGACACTTGTCATTCAATTAAAGATTCAATTAAAAAAAATTAAAAGAAATTGAAACACCCTACTTTTATATATATTATAGATATAGCTTTTTCGTATGACTAAAATCAAGTGAATTATGTTTCAATAAAGCTTAAAATTTTGACTGTTGAGATTTGAGGATAGAACATGGAAAACATCATAAATAAAGCAAACCATTGTTTGTTGGTCTATTATTTATATGATTGATGTCATTTTATATCTTCATTATGTTTTAAATTATTATTATGAAAAATATTTTTAAAATCTATATATTTGCTTAAATTTTACTCAACTGAATCGGGTTGATGTATAAAGGGATGGATGAAACATAATTATCATGGTTGGAATGAGTTTGTGCTTTTTATGACTAGTTTTTGT
This sequence comes from Theobroma cacao, assembly GCF_000208745.1. Taxonomy (NCBI): domain Eukaryota; kingdom Viridiplantae; phylum Streptophyta; class Magnoliopsida; order Malvales; family Malvaceae; genus Theobroma; species Theobroma cacao. The sequence goes on along the minus strand of NC_030857.1, from coordinate 6,292,118 downwards.
TTCCATTTTCCAGGTACAAAGAAGATCTCAGAGGAGGCATTCAACAAGAGTTTGCATTAGTCTATAAATCTGTATCCGAAATAGAGCTGGAGCTACAGCAATGATGGCAATCATTGCTTTAAACATGGATGCAGGGTCATGCTCCCAGCTTCCCCACAATCATGACATTTTCCTTTTTTTTCTCTCTCACTATTGCATTCAAAATTTGTCCATCTATGGAGATATTCCTCCACACCACCACCATCTTCACACTCAAATCAGAAGGAAATGAAAGAAGCCCTCTATGGTACAACAACAAGAATGAAGTGTAATCTATCTTTTTTTTTTTTTTTTTGGTTCTGTTCTTCAGACTTTGACAAGGATGTAGTGTATTTAAGTTTTAGAATCTAGATGAGCTTCTTCTTTAGAAAATAGCGCTTCAAGTACCATAGCTGGACAATTGAAACCACGATGCAGACACCAAGAGACATGATACTGAACCATGCCACTCTTGCATTTGTTCTTTCACTGACTTCCCTCATCTCTGCTTCTCTGTAGATATCCAGGAAATAAAGACAAATGTTATTATAAGTTCAAGTAACAACCAAACCACATTTTTGAATCATGTATTTTAAAGAGTATCATAAAATTCCCCTCCACAGAATATAATCGAAAGTCAAAACACATTCTCAAAGAGCTCTTTTGAAAAAATATGCGACTTAGGACCCTGCATAAGAGTAAGCAAGAACAAAGTTCAAGGGAAACAAACACCTCATTTATTTTTCCCAAATGAATCATCTTAGCAGCCAAGTCAAAAAACACCTCTACTTGTTTTTTGCTTCTAGCACTGCAGCCAAAATGATTTCTTTACTCTCATCATTGCACACTTCCAGATCTTTAGTCAAATTGTACTACTGTGTTAGTTGTTCTGGTGGTAAACCAATATCCTGCTTCCTTTTACATTTTATTTTTAATCTTCTTCCAATAAAAGCAGCAAGTTCAAGAATATTAAGGATGAGAACTGAAAGATAAGAAGAATTCAAGGATATGGACATCAAAACCCAAGAATTTCAAGGTGGAAAACCTCTGTCCAATATCAACGTAAGAAGAGAAGAGTACCTGTCCTTGAGATAGATTAGGTTACCATGGATGGCTTCCACTGCTCCTTGCAGTCTGCTTAGGACAAGTTCAACACCCTATAAAAAGCAAAATAATAATGCATATGGGTATAGAAACCAAGTCTCAATCGGAACTTCAGAAGAGAGGGTGCATCAAGGATATTACCTCTATCTTCTCTTTCTTTGCAACTGATTCCCAATCCTTGGCAGCAATTCCAATTTTCCAGTCAAGGCCCAGAGTTAGTTCAGCATCTTGTTGATGACTGCCATCCTTCCAGAAACAAGCCAGATAGTTGCCTGCCTCACTAGTTGTAAACGCAAACTGACCATGAGTTGCATTTTCATTGTGGTGAAGATTGTTTCCAAAAGGAGATGTTACCTAAAGGATGAGATATAAGACTGTAAGCTGAGTCTAAATTACATATATCTATACATGCATCATCTTTATAGTTGAAAGAACAAAATTTGTTCAAACTATTGACAGATGGAGTGACTTTTCGTAACAAATGCCGAACATATAAAATCAGTGATCTCAAGGCAAGGCACAAGGATAATCGTCTTCTTATTTTTCCCAAAACCATTGAGAAAAAGGTTTACTAGAAGAGCCATTTCATGTTTCTCTACCTATGTAATCCAAGGCTTCTTTGGCCCAGGAACAAAGTCTACTCTCTATTGCTATAGATGTTCTTCCACATCCTTATTTCAAAAACACAGCTAATACGAAATACCAGATAAGGGCACCTTCATTCTTTCCCCTACCCAGTTGAGGAATGCTCTCCAGGTTTGGTCATTCCTTTCATCCTTTGCCATCCATTCTTTTCACATATTGAATTCTAACAACTTCAAACAGAGCCAGACCAAACATCTAGCACTCTTCTGATTTTATCACACTAGTATTAAACTTGAGATTTGGCTTCTCAAAAGTAAAGGTAGACTAGCAAATATGAAGCTATTATATACTAGGGTCAGATAATTAACTGTCAAGCAGACTTATCAAACAACTACACTACTTAAGACAACTATTTTCAAGAAAAAGAGGGACTATTTTCAAACAAGAAAGTAGTTCAGTAACACAAAGAAGTATCAAATGCAACAGAAACCTCGATGTTATACCAATCAATTGTATTTTATTTTTTCCATTCCTATAAGCCTATAACTTTACCAAACAAAAAAATTGTCCTTTGCCCCACAAGATTTTTCCACAGAAGGCTGTAAAGGCCCCAAAAAATAATGAAGGTTAAATTTCTCCTGCATATTAAGAAACTATAGGAAATCGAAAGGGGTGAGGGGAGAAAGAGAGGTGGTAATGAACTTTAAAAGTGTAATATCTCACAATCCAAGAAAGGTCCACATTCCTCGAGCCTCCCAAATACTTGAGCTGCCATAAACCGGCTTTGACTGAACAATAAGCAGCTCAACTACTCCATTCTCTCATTTCAACTACTCCATTATCTCATTTCATACAGGACTTCTCCACCACTACAATGCCTCTTAGACAAATTCTAACTGCCAAACTTATTTTGTCATCATTTCTTTGATTTCAACCATATTTACAAAAATACTTTAAACCGTCCTTGAGTATCAGAGAGCAGATTCCTATTCTTACTTGGCCAAAAAATCTCCCATTCATAGGAAAAAGGGAGATCATGATTTTCTCTTGGCTATGGCTTGCCCTGGAGTAAGATACAAGTTCTAGACACCCTTGACACTTACCAAACGATGTAATCTAGATTCTAGACAACAGTGGCAGAATCAAATTCATGATAGACCAAGTCATAAATACCTATAGAAGAAAAGCTGAATATTAAAAAAAAAAGAGCAGAACCAATATTTTCTCCAAAGCTAAAACAAACAGAACAAAGCAACTTAATCACTGTCATGCAAACTTCACAGAACCTTCAATAATAAATATCTCACGCAGATAGATAAGCAGAATTGAACATTAAAACCATCAAAAGCTCACATCCCAACAAAATAACCATTTAAACCAAATAAACAGACAAAAAAATTTGAGAAGGAAAAAAAAAGAAAAACCCTGATGAACCCAGATGGAGATTTTAGTAGTTAGTAATAAAAATGATCAAAAAAAAGGGAAAAGAAAAGAGATACCCGGGCAGAGACGGTGGGGACGTGATCAGGGTTGTTTTCATCGATGACGTTGTAGTCTGCTAAAACGACAACGTTGCTTTGGATCTCCTCCGAAACACACTTGGTTCCTGAACTTGGAATCGTTAACCATATAGCTTCCACAACTGGCAAAATATTACTGTTACTCGTTAAACATAGTACCAAGATTATTGGCAACAACGACACCGCACGACCACCGAAAAACATGCCTTTGGCTTTGGTTATCGTTCCTTCCCGTTCGTCTCTCTTCTCTTTCTTTCTTTTCTCTGGGTTATTACCTTTTTACTTTATTAGTCATATGGTTGTTGGGTTTGATGGCTAGTCGTCAAACAGTGGAGACCACGCGCCGTGAGCTGGGAGTGGAGTTTTGGTGCCTGGGTGGAGGGAAAGGTCGTTGCTTTGACGCAAGAGATCGAGTGATCGTCCAATCATGTTCGAGCCGAGGAATCCTAGTAGGGATGGAAGTGCAATATCGAAGTCCCCGCCCACGCGCTGCTTGTCTTATTTCTTAATCACTAATCCTCCTTTTTTTTTCTTTTTTATTAAATTTAGAAATTTAATCTTGATGCATCATAATTGCTCAGAATTAGTAATTAATAATAAAAGTTTAAATAAGGGGAATTCAATTTTAATAAATTTTATTTTATTTTTTGTGACTTAAGTTAGAGTTTATTATTATGGTCAAGAAATGAGTAACTATAGGATGCCATTTGATGGAAGTAATATTACAAATTTGTATTTTGAATATTGGACAACAAGTTTGTTAATTTGTTTAACTAATGTAAAATTAAGAATAATATGAATGTGTGGCTCTAATTTGGAAGTTTTCATCTTAGAGTCTCAAACAAAATATGTTACTATAAAGAGGTGTACAATTTTGACTGATATTCCTTTTTTTTTTAACTAAATTTGATTGATATTAAATTCTTATGAAAGATAATGTGTATTTTAAATACAATATTTTCGTTTGCCTTCAAATATAAGGATAATTTTATAAAATTAATATTATATTTCCGTTTAAAGTGTTTTCAAACCAAATATTATAATTTTTCTAAAATTTTAATAAATATATATTTATATATATCAAACCTTGTAATGTTATTTTTCTGACAATCATCTTTCTAGTAATTACATTCTTAGTAATTTCAATTTTAAGAATCACTAAAACCAAAACAATCATAATGTTGACTCTTTGGAAATACTTTGGAAGGCATATCACATAAGTTTTAAGAGTTTGACTGTATTTAACATATGTAAGTTTACTATAAAACCATAAATTAGTAATTTTTTTTTGAAAAGTCGTAAATTAACATTTAAATGAAAAAAAGATGTTCTTCTTATATTCTTTTTATTAGCGGAAAAAAAGTTAAACGAAGATTGATTAGCAATTAGTTCCAACAATACATGGTTATTATTTGCATGGATTATATTTAAACTTATTTTCTCAGTTATTTATTTTATTTTTCAGTTATTTAATCTCTTATAAAATTCTTTCATTTATGTTATTCTCTTATAGAGTATAATATAATCCAATAATATGACATAATTTTTTATTAAAAAAATAAATTAACCAACAAATTAAATAAATTAACAAATCAATATAAAATTAGATGAATATCACTGGGGGTAGAACTTGAACTTGAATTAAAAATTTTTAAAAACTTCTTCTTACCATTAAAATAAAGTTTTATTACCAAAATCTTTCATCGTTACATTGCCAAATACCTACGATAACATCTATAATATATATAAAAGTAAGATGTTTCAATTTTTTTCAATTGAGTCTTCAATTGAATAACAAGTGTTATTCAATTAGAACTCTTTTTTATTTTTTTAACCATTCGTTTTCTATTGAATTAATTTTTTTTACATCTTATGTCAAAAATAAGTTGTTTTTATCATTTGAAGGGTTTTTTTTTGTTTTTTTACTTTTATTTATATAATAATATATATAAAAGTAGGATATTTCAATTTTTTTCAATTGAGTTTTCGATTGAATGATAAGTGTCATTCAATTAGAACACTTTTTTATTTTTTTGACCTTTCGTTTTCTATTGAATTAATTTTTTTTACATTTTATGTCAAAAATAAGTTGTTTTTGACATTTGAAGGATTTTTTTTTATTTTAATAAAAAATACTTGCAAATAATAATTTCTAACTTTTAATGCTTAGAATATAGATTCATTTAATATTTATTAATTATAATTTAATATTATTTTTTATCTATATTCTCTTATTCTACATGAACTTGAATCAATAGTATATAAATATATCTTTTATACATAAATGTTTAAATTTCAATAAATATCCATCCAATTCATTAGATAAAAGTAGGATAATTGATTGGGTCAATTGATTGACATCTGTCATTCTTAATTAAATTAATTTTTTTTACATCTTACGTAAAAACTACATTGTTTTTTACATTTGAAGGGTTTTTTTTCCTTTTTACTTTTATTTATTTTAGTAAAAAATATTTGAAGACAATAATTTCTAACTTTTAATGTTTATAAGATAGATTCATTTAATATTTATCAATTGTAATTTAATATTATTTTTTATCTATATTCTCTTATTCTGCATCAATTTGAATCTATAGTATATAGACACATCTTTTGTACATGAATGTTTAAATTCTAATAAACATCCATCCAATTCGTTGAACAAAATAAAAAAAATCAAAAAAGCCTACTCATTTCTCAATATACATGGCACACAGTCATCATTGAATAAATAAATCAATTGAATTTGATAACCTTTAGCTATTCAATTTATATATAAAAGATATATAATACTAAAAATTAGTAACTATTTTATATTGATAAGATCTTTATATTATTCGGTTCCTTTATATTGTATAACTGTTTATCTTAATCTGTCAATAGTATATGTTATATACTCTCTCATTTCTTAATATTTTACTGTTTTATAATCATATATGTAGGTGCAAATTTTCGGTAATTGAAACAGAACAAATAATTATTTTCAATTAATATCAGTTTATTTTTTCATCTATCAGTAAAAACCGGACATTCATGCAGTTGACTAATACAATATTACTTTCTCTACAAACACTTTTAAAGGTAGCAAATTGAAATCCACTCTAACATAATCAATATTTTCTATGATATTTTCCGTAGCGTAGCTACGGGTACCATCCTAGTGTAGATAAAAGAACAAAAATCTTGCACCAAAATTCCATCTTCTTCTTCTCCAATCTTTAATTTTGTTTATGCTTTAATTGATTCACCAAGTTGAACGAGGCTTTCCACACAAATCTCCACAAGGAAGGTTTTAACATTGTTCAACTGAAGAAGGTCGACCTCCTCGAACTGATTCTCTTTTAGGTCATACCATAAAAAAGATAAACCATCGTGGTGTAGTAGCAGTCGGTCACCGGTTCTTGAATAAGCCAAAGGCCTCAAAGGGTATACATGAGGCGCCGAAGATATACTTCCTTGGAAACTATGCAGTATTGTCCAGGACTCTTTCACCCCATAATCCTTCATCACCCATATATTAACTTCGTTGTTGAAACAAGTCGTAATTGTACAAAGACATCCTTGTAAAGCCCTCGGAACCACGCTATATGCATTGCGTTCCATGTTGTCGACCAGCTCTATTTGCCGATATTTCTCAGTTGCAACATCAAAGGCAATGATGCTGCTGGGACATTCCCATTCTCTTTCTTCAACTGCAAGCCAGTGTAAAGCCCCACAAACAAATGTACCTGTTACTGAACGATTACGAAAGTAATAAGGGATTTCTTCACCCTTTCTCCATGTATTTGTTTTTAAACTGTAAACTTTTACTTCACTAATTATAAGTGTATGATTTACTGAGTCAACCTCTTGCGCAACCCTTACTATCTTGTAATCATCATTGATCGAGTCATGCCCGAAACCATAGAAGTACCAAATCTCCCCCCGTATGCTTGTTACTTTCAGTGACTCATCCGGTAAGACTTTGTAATCCCTTGTCGAGATGTTCCACAACACAATTATCCTATACCTTCTATTGATTAAATAAAGTAATCCGTTGCATGAACCAAAAACTTGGATATCTCCATAATCATCATCAGCACCACATCCACTAAGATGCTTCAATGGGTGATTGATTGCTTTGAGGTTTTGGAAATTGATGGAATCAAAATCAACAGAGATGAGTTTACCGGATTCTACTTCTTTAAATATGATGTTGCGATTATACTTGTTGGTTTGCATAGATTGAGAGAGATGGAGTTTGATGAAATAGGGCTCGTTGATGAACGAACACCATTCCTTTGACACGCTCTTGAAACGAAGAAGACTCTTGACGGGAAGGAGACTCAATATGCTGCTCACTGCATCCATGGGAATTATATGGTTTGACATGATTGTCAATAATTTTCCAAGGGCTGCGTACAAAGAATATACAGCACAAGATTTTAATTACTTCTATATGTATACTTTTTTTTAGCTAAATCCTATAAGGAATAGGAGATGCAGTCAGATTAGGTGTGGAAGACTATGTTTATATACTTTCTTTAACTAAACCCTATAGGAGCAGGAGATCTAGCTTGATTTGGTGTTGAAGACTCATTAGACCTAAATTAATAATACTCTTATCTACTATATATATCAAATTAACCGCCTTTATTCTGTTAATTGTCATGAACTTCAATTTAATTATTTGCCAGACACTTTGATTTGCCCCCTTTCTTTAAATTTATTTTTATTATAAGATATCACAATTAATCATGGATATTGTTCTTCTTTAAATTTCATACAAATAATTGTTTCAGAAAAAATATTCCTACAATTAATATCAAATAGTTTTCATTCTCTTATTTTCTATTATCCTTACCTCCAAAATTTTCTTTATTCTTTTTTAAAAGATCTCATGTTAAAGATTCTCATACTTTTTTTAATCTTCACTATAACAATTACTATTATTGACAGAGCTAAGTGGTCGGCGACAATCAATTTTTAATTTTTGATTTTTTTATTATTATATATGTAAAACTTAATATATATCCTTTAATCATTCTTAGTATATAATCTTAATTCGACACATTTATTCCTCTAATGTAAAGTATTCCCGACAATTTTCTTACAACAGATCAAAAGTATGTAAGTAGTGCAATTGAGAAACAAGATTTATACCGAAATCATGGAACAATAATGACAAGTGAGATTTTACGTTAGAAGAGAAGTGCATGTGTTGTACACCAATACTAGTAAGTAGTAACTTTCCTCTTTAGTCGCAAGTAGGGATGTCAACGGGTTGGGTATCTTATAATTTTGAGATGCCTGAACCCTAACTTTATAAATAATTAACTACCTTAACCCTATTACATTTTTACTACCCTGTAATTACTTTAACCCGTTTAAAAACTCGATTAGATTAAAAAATTATTAAAATTTTTTTCATAAGTATCCAATTATTTGAATTTGTATACATATACAATAATATTTTTTTACGTATTTCATAATATTAAATACTAATTAAATTAATAAAAAAATATAATTATATTCCTTTATAATATTATGATATGATATTTATATTATTTAAACATAATTAATAATCTAATAAATTTTTATTTATATTTATTCATATCATTAGATTAGTTATTTAACTAACTATATTTTAAATACATTATTTTGTCAATATATAGCAAAGGGAATTTCTTGTCTGAATGGTGGAGAAATTAAGTGCTTTCCTGCTTTGCCTGGGTTCGAATCCTGAAACAGCAATTGTATTCAACTATTGTAAACGGGTTCGGGTAACGGATCCCTAGTCGCAAACAGAACTCCAAAGTCTTTGGTCCTCTCCTTTGACCATCTCTTGAAGCTGACTCGTCGTCACGCCACTGTTTCACTGCCCAACCATGCCGATCATTTTTTTCTTCCTCCTCTTCTTCTCAGTTCATTCCCAAGAAGACACTCCCATAGCTCGCTTCCGACGTTACCTTCAATTCAACACAGCTCATCCCAACCCAAACTACGCCGACCCAATCTCTTTCCTGGTCTCCCAAGCCAACTCCATAGGCCTCCAATCCCAAACCCTCGAATTGACCCCTTCGAAACCAGTTCTCCTTCTAACATGGCCTGCCTCCGACCCTTCTCTTCATTCCGTCCTCTTCAACTCCCACCTCGACTCCGTCCCAGCCGAACCGTCCAAATGGTCCCACCCTCCTTTCGCCGCCACTCTCACCCCTGACGGTAAAATTTACGCGCGTGGTGCTCAAGACGACAAATGCATCGCCATGCAATACTTAGAAGCGATACGCAACCTCAAGGCTAGAGGGTTTATTCCTTTACGAACTGTTCATATTTCTTATGTTCCTGATGAAGAGATTGGAGGGTTTGATGGGAGTGCTAAATTTGTTACGTCCAGGGAGTTTGAAGATTTGAATGTTGGGTTCGTTTTAGATGAAGGGCAGGCTTCGACTGGTGACGAGTTTAGAGTGTTTTACGCTGATAGGTCACCTTGGGGACTTAAAATAAAGGCTAGTGGAGCTCCAGGACATGGTTCCAGGATGTATGATAATGGGGCAATGGAGAATCTGATGAAGAGTGTGGAAGTTATTACTAAGTTTAGAGAGAGTCAGTTTGATGTTATTAAAGCTGGGGAAGCTATGAATTCTGAGGTGGTTTCGGTTAATCCTGTTTATTTGAAGGCTGGGATACCCTCCCCAAGTGTGAGTTAGTTTCTGATATTTGTGTGTTTGATACAGTAAATGCTAATGTAGATTTTTCGATGGTGTTGATAATGGGGGGATTTTTTGTGTGTAGGGATTTGTGATGAATGTGCAACCTTCAGAGGCAGAGGCAGGTTTTGATCTTAGGTTGCCTCCTACGGTTGATCCGGATCTTATTAAGAGAAGAATTGCTGAAGAATGGGGGCCCGCCAGAAGGAATATGACATATGAGGTAAAGGGTAATTTTCAGTACATATTTGTGGTTGTATTAATTTATTGATGGTTTGCAGCTATGGTGTTGATTTAAGCAATTAGTAGTTAATTGTTTCAGCTTATCAAAAAAAATATATAGTTGATTGTTTCAATTGGAATCAATTCTATGTGCATCTGTTGACATTTGTTTGTTTCTAAAGTACTGCATGGTTTCTTTTGCAATTGGTGGTTATTGTGCTTTCATGATATGCCCAGATGAAGTTATGCTGCTACTTGATCATCTATTGTTTTAATTTTCCATAATTGAAGGGAGCATTAAGAGATATACAGAATGATTGTGGTTTTATATTTTTTCAAGAAGTCTGATTATCTGAGTTATTCTCGTAAATCTGTCCATGGCAACTGGCAACTTACTGTAATAGAATTCATAGAAGCCAGGCTTTAAGATAATGCAGAGTAATCAATCCATTTGTTAATGATTCCTGCATTTTAAAGAAAGTCTGTCTAGCATTATATCTGTGGCCTGTTTGTTAGGATGAACTTTCTAAGGCAGGCTGTGATTTTGGTAATTTAGAATGCCCGGAGATTTTGTAAACAATGGCTTCTTCTTTGTTAACAGCACTTGAAATGAGTTACTGAATCCTAACTTATTTAATATTGGCATGTAAATCCAACAATATTAATGCAATGTTAAAGCCTGGCACTCAAATAACCTATACAATGTGATCAATCATATTCTTCGCTGCTACTTCAGATGCTATTTCTGTACTCAGCTAGTAACATATATCTTGCCCCATGCTTGGTTCATCATTTATACATCTGCAAATGTTTCCTTTCATTCATCATCCCTGGAGTGGTTAGTCTTCATACATATTTTGTGAAATTCTGATGAATATAGGCACTGCTAGTACTCACCTTTCTAGCTATAGCAGAGCAAAGCTTTTATTCCTAAAAAATTAGAAAAAACCTAAGAGAATTGTGAAATAGCAATAAAAAGGGTTTGTCCAGTATTTACTCCTGATGGGTGAAAATTATACCATTGCAGTCTTGAAACAGGAGTATGGACAATCATGCTGATAAGAATCAGTTACATCTTACTTGCAAAATTAAACCCTCTTGTTGCATTTTGACTTATGTTTTGCTTTCAAATTTATTCTGACAATGGTTTTGACTGTTGATTGTCAGTTCAAGATGCATTGTGCTTTCGTATTTCTTGATTCTAAAAGCCTGCAATGTTTTGTACTTTGGCTTGCTTACCTAGTCAATATGCATGTGCAATGACTTGTTTTAGAGTGCTGGTAATAACAGGTTTAACGGTAGTTGTATATGCAAAGTCAGCATACTATTTTGTTGTCTCTGTAACATCTAAATATATATAATATGGAGAGCCCTCATTTTGCAGAGATGATAGATCCTATGGTGTGACCTGTTCTGTTCAATGTTCAGTGCCTTAGTATATGCTTGTTCAATTGGCAGTTCAATAGAAGTTTTTTCTACTTGTGCTTATCAGCAGATTAGTTGGGACTTCGTTATATCCTTGGCTTCATTGCAAAAAGTTAGTTGAGTGTTGACAGATCACCTGTAAAACCTTTTGAGATCAACACTAAGAGTTAATGACCAACAAAATAAAAGTGTTAACAAGTAAGATCTTCTATCTACTGTCATTGTTATTCTTGTCAAATATTCTTGATTGGTGATAATGTCATCTCATTTTAGTTGATGCTTAAAATGGATAGGAAACATCGGTAAAATTTGTAGGAAACCAAATTCAGTGTGTGATAAGTGGTTTTTAGTGTGCTTCGTTCTTCATATTAATTGATGTTGCCCCGCATCTATTTTCTTTAAGAAACTTCCATTTTTAACCTGGTCTAACTGGAAGAGCCAAGAGTTAAGCCTTCATGTGGCTATTGCTTTCATCAATTTTCATTGAAATTTTTTAACCTTGTCTAGCGGGACGAGCCTAGTATTACACTGCATGAAACTATCACTCAAGAGTAAGGAGGCTGGTCCTTGTTTTGTCATGAGGAATAATCATTTCCTATTAGGTTAGGGGGGTTACCTCCAATTGGGAACAGCAGGCATAACTGGAGGACGGCTAAGGTGCACAAGTTTATGTATTGGTGGCCCAAAATTCTGTTATGGATACAGAGATGATGAGTGATGCTGTTTGCTATTAATAAAGTTTCAAGTTTACACTGCCGACCATTCTGAAGCTAATTAAACTGAATATGTTCTGATTTGGCAGATAATTGAGAAAGGGCCAATAAGAGATTACATGGGCCGCCCTTTAATGACAGTGACAAACAATTCAAATCCCTGGTGGCCTGTCTTCAAGCAAGCTATTGAGGCAGTTGGAGGAAAACTTTCAAGGCCTGAAATTTTAGCTTCAACAACTGATGCACGATTCATGAGAGAAAGAGGAATTCCTACTCTTGGTTTCTCTCCAATGACAAACACTCCCATCTTGTTGCATGACCATAATGAGGTTGGACAAATTGCCAGCATATTATCTTATTTCTTACTATTAAGCATCATTATTTCTCATACTTGCTCCTGTCTTGCAGTTCCTGAAAGATACTGTGTACTTGAGAGGAATTGAAGTCTACGAATCTATAATAAGTTCTCTGAGTTCCTTTAAGGGAAAATCTCATTAGATGCCTTCAACTGCTTAATTAGTGGTAGACATTTACCATTTGCTGAACTCAACATGGTTGCAGTGTAATATGGTATGATCAACCATTGTCTTCTTGCTGTTTTTTTGCAATACTTCTAACAATATATATTCTTTTTGTTCACAACAGTATCTCATGTTGCATGTTGCTATGTACATTGCACAAAATCATAGTTTAATTTCTCTAATATAGACCGGCAAACTATAATCTTACCCATATAAAGCAATTAGTAAAGATTCATGTGAGCACTACCAATCTAGATTTGATATTCCAAATGCCTAGTTTGTACTTTTGTAATCTTGAAACAAGATGTACATGATGTTGTTGAATGGTCAAAATTTAATATAGCATGAATCTCATCGTAGAATCTATTACGCACATGGACAGCTATTTTTTGGTCATTGTGGTTGCTGTTGGAATGCTGTAGGTGCAGGAGTTTGGTTGTTATACTCTGTCTTACCATCTTTAATAAGTGAGGGTTATGTTGGTTGTTTAATGTGTGGAGTACATATGTGTTCTGCCTGAGTTAAGCAATTGTTGGAATCGATATATGTTCTATTTGAGTTATAAAATGTATTTAATATTGATTATATATGAGGTCTCCTGCATATAAACTCATACACCCTGAATTTAAAATTTGATGTGCACACCTACATGCTTTTTGGGTGCATACTACAAATAAAATCTTCTAACACGTGCTTTGGATAAAACCATTTTTCTTCTTCTTTTCCGAGGAAGAAGCAGCATATTTTGTAGAGAATTAGGATACTCCTAGCTTGCATTTTGTGCATAATACATTGTTGGTCTTTAAGATTACATGTTTGGTAGGAAGGATTTAAAAGTGGAGATGCGGAGAGCTAAGGAGTTACAAAAGTAGAAGAGAGAAAACTGATCTAATGATTCCAATGATCAACGTGCTTGTGATGTAGGACATAGGAGAAATAGAATAGGCCACGAGAATGAAGAGAGAGAAAAGAGGAAAGTCAGACGGAAAAGTGGAAGAAACAGAGGAATTAGTGGGGGGAAATAGCCAGAATGAGATGGGAGGGGAGAGGGTCAAATCCTAATTCTCTATCTTAATTTTTCTTATCTCCATAACTGAAAGCCACTGGAAATTGAAGAAACATTGGTTTTTTTAGATTACTTTCTAATGCTAGTCCTCAATAAACAAAAATAACATAGTTATCCTAAAGATAGAGGTAAATTACAATTGAGCCCATGAAACATAAAATAAGTAAATAAATTCTTAAAATATTTCCTCTGTTCTGGATCATCTTCTCTTGCATTAGCTTAGAAAAGGATTAAAAAACGATTCTAACTTAGATATTTGTATGGTTGATAGTTTGTAATTTCAATTTCATCTCTTGTCTATGTGGATTACATTTCAATTAGAATCTGTATGTTGGCAATCCGTGACTAGGGTCGAATTTCAAGTTGAGCCATTCTGAGTTTGAATAATTTTCGTTCTCCTGTGTGTTGGTTTCATAGTATTAGAAATTGGACTCATTTCAGGGTTGAAATGCTTCAGGTTTCAGGTTATTGACTTCTGCACCAATTCAGATGGAGACAAGTTGGATTTTGAACAAGTCAAGTGCTTTTCCCATCATGTAATTTCCAAAAGCTTTATGAGCATTGAAAGGACACTGAATGAGCTCTGCGCGTATTCAATAAGAGAGGAAAAATTGAACGAATTTATGAGCCACCGAATAACCCATTTTGTTTAGAAATGTACTTTCAGAACACTGTATTATGCACCAATCTGAACTGATTTTCAAAGCACTGAATCATGCAGTGGAGTTAAGTATAGTTCAGTGAAGGGGAATTCAAGGCAAAGACAAGTTAGAGGTTCAACTCTTAAAAGAAAATCATATATAACGTGGCTAGATAACATTTTACATGCCAAAAGGTTTTGTCCATTTAATCTGTCTCTGTCTGCATGGTTGGAATAACTAAACAACACAATGGTACCTGTCAATGCATTGATCATTCATGACTTTCTGAAGGTATTGGTGTATTAAAAAGTCTGCACTCGTAATGAAGTCTTAAGTTTGAAGGGCAATTTACAAATGTAGGGTACTGACTTTGGGTTGCACACCTGAATAAAACTACAACCACCAATCTTTTGTAGGTTGAATTGTTGATGTTAACAACTTCATGCCCCACTTGAAAAGCTTATGGAAAAAATCAAAGAGCATTAGGGACATTTCTCACACCGGTAGGCTAGGTCGAAGCAATAGGAACATTTATGACAATAGTTAAATCGTAATTCAAGAAAATTGCATTTCACAACAGTCACCTTTGACTGCAGAGACGAAAAGATGAAGTAAAGGGCCTATGGTCCAGAAAATGAGAAACCAAAAGCTAATTTCTGCTTTCTTATTCATGTTCAATCAATAAACTAAGATTTTTGGGGATCAATAGTTCAAATCAATATTACCCTTTGTATAATTAATAATTAATAATAATAATAATAAATTGCAGTATTGTCCCACCAGATCAACGATTGTGTTCATCATTTATAAAACAGAGCAAGTAGATTGGCCTTCTGTCATACAAATTAGTAATCATAAAATTTCAGGGCTATCTACCACAACTAATTATTATGAAGCACAAAATTTTCTTGAATTACAATTAAGTGGAAATGTTGAATGCATTTCTCAAAACAAACTATAGGCAGCAATTTCAAGCTGGAAGATATAAACTAATCATTACATTTTCAAGCTGTAAAACTACAAATATCAACTAATCAGACCTGCTACATCAGTGTGTTCCAGCTAAAACAATACCTCATCTTACTAATGAGACAGCTTAAGGGATAATCATCAACATGCTGATCTCTTATAGCTAGATTCTATGTTCTGCAAAAGGATTAATCAACACTGGAAATTTTTAAAAGTTTAAAAAAGGAAAAAAAAAAAACAAATATGGCATTCTTAGCACAACTCAAGTTGATAAAAAAGAATAGGATAATTAGTAAAATAAATAGTTAATTTGGTCAATGTCCTGGATGTAATGCACTTGATTATGAAAGGATAAACTAAATTAGTTAAAAAGGAAAGCATCTATTCATTTCGTGAATGAATACTGTGCTCTCGTCAAGTCTCATCTTGTTACTAGTTGGAGTTTCTCCCTGGGCTCTTTTCCTAGCTTGGCTTCTTCAATTTTCCATACAATGACCAGTTTCTTTATTATTATAATAATTAAAAAATGGATACATCTCTCTGGCAAACATACAAGGGGTTGAACGCTTGTTACAGGAAAAACAGAGTTCTCTGCAGCATGGGGGCAGTCAAAACTTTCAAGGTCTTGCTGCTCTATCAATGGGATGCAGCTGTATTAACTCTTATCACATTTTCCATTTTTTCTATACAATTTGCCCGTATTTATGATGCAAATAGAAGTTGTTGAACTGCATATTTTTCAGTAAATATAAAATAAAGATATCTACACATCCCATGAAGGGTTTTGTTCTCCAGCTTTCAAGTCAACATCTCCCTTACCCCATGGATTGTTTATTAATTACACAGACTAAAGAAACGACGTATCTAGTATAAGCGTTACGTAAGCCATCACTCTGGATATGGTGGTTGTTGTAGACTTGATAATGATACCTTCATGAAACCTTATTTTCCAGGAAGTTTCTCTATCCTCTTATCAAAAGAAAAGGAAGGATTCGATTCTTTCCAAGGCCCTAACCCACATGGATCCTGCCTCTCTATCATCCAACATACTTCAACCTTTGAAAACCTTCTTCGCACTTTCGCCCATCCTCCCCCTTATCCCATTCACTCCCATTTCAATATTCATAGAAAGTGACTGTGATCTACGATTACTGCCAATTTGGTCCTACTTCCAGTTGGCTAAGGCTCAAGTCCTTTTTAATGCAGATTTCATTATTTCCTTGTCACCTTCCTCGATGCATCCGGTACGGAAAGGTTATGGGGTACGGCAACGTCAATGCCAGTTAAGCAATCAAAGAGAATAAATCTTATAAAGATAATCTCACGAATAGATAGAATATTTGATGAGACTTGAAAGGAGGAGAAGCGTGAATCATCATTTATGGCATTGCTGTTTAATTATATCAGGTAGGGACCTGAGTGTGAGTCTGTAAGGTAGAGAAAGCTGCAGGACAAATTTGTACATCTGCCTTACTACATCAGAGAACAAGACTTTCTTGCACTGCACGGTGGCCGCAGACGAGCTTTTCCTTCTTCCTTCTTTTGCTGGCATCCATACACAAAAATGTTGGAGTGGATGTGATTGGGACATGAAAATAAGGAAGTTGAATTGTGCTGAGAAAGGATTTGATTTGAGAGATTGTACAAAGGAAAACTATAAAATCATAAAAAAAGGATCGAAAATCCTATAAATATCAACAGAAAATGAGTTACGAAACATACTTAACATCTCATTCCTAAGATTTTTTATGTTTAACTGTCATGTGCATTTGTTTCATCCGTCAAAGTTAGCCTGAAATGTTAAGCTCTAGTAATAGGTAGAATTAGATGAAAGAAAGTTGCATTGCAGGATGTCAAATATGTCTATGGCGTGTTCTGAAATTGCAAATGAATGGTATGATGTGATTTTCTACCGTAGGAGTAACGAAAAAGAGATGCAGACATACTGTAAAGGGTAAAAACAAAAGATTAAAGAGCAAAAGACCGCGTATCCGAAAGTCGAATGATCCAGTTTCAAGCATTTTCAGAGTTGGAACAGCTCATTTGGTATAACACTGCCCAAAACATTAATATCAGTAAACAAAAAGCTCCCGCTTCCAACTGGATTCAACAGTTTTTTGCTGGTAGGCTAGAATTGAACCATAGTCTTTGTGCTGCTGCAAACTGCAGTGCACCATCTCAGCTGCGCAGGTCAATAAAGGAAATGAAATTTCCTTCTCATTTCCAAGAAACTAAGCCATTATTTCATTCCTAAAATTGCTGACAAATTTAAGATAAAGAAATGAGGGAGGATGCCCTGAACATGTGAAGGAAAATTATTTTAAAATGCATGTCGCTTATCTCGAATTGGAGTGCCAGCAGCAGCACCTGATTGAATACATATACTATATATAATAATTCGAAAATTAATTTACGACAATGCTCTCTAATTTTAAGAAACAGATGCCTTCTAAATTAGCAAATTTTGTAGATTTTATTATGTGTGTTCCCAAGTGTGGCAATGGGAAGGAAGGAGGGTAGAGAGAAGCAGCATTGTACGGATTGACGACAGTATTCTTTTCACACATGAATTATCATTGGAAAGAGCATTTTTGGTGTACAAAATACTAATATCTCTCTCTGTGTCTGTCATGGCCCTTTTCTTTATGAAATATTTGAATGTGAAATTTTTAACGCATAAGATATATGCAGATTAGAAAGTAGTAGTAGAACACTAGCAAGTCATGACCAAAATGGAGTGTTGCTCTTTTACTGTTTATCAGAATGTGTATTCATTTCCACATTATTGCCACTATTATTACAAACAGTTTCTTATCCTTCTGTCAAAAGAGCCTGCTTTTGGTGACCCTTTAATTGGAACTTTGTGTACTCTTTTTTTTTGGGGGGGGAGGCAATCTTTGCACGTTGCCAGGCATCATTGCCCATTTGCCTGACAATGGCAACAACTGTGTGCTGGAAAGTTGACAAAACACATTCTGCAGCAAATGCATCCTACTACACAAACTTTGGCTCATCCATCCCCAAGTGTGAAACTAATCAACTATACGTATTACGGTCCATTGGCCCAACTTAGAAAAGGGTACTTTGTCCCTTAAAAGAGGCGTGTTTCAAACTTCAACGCATGTGCCCCGGGCATTTTCCAAAGAGTTAAATCTGAGCAGAAGAGTGAAAAAAAAAAAAAGCAAGCAGTAGTAGACCAGCAGTTGATTTTGGTTTCGCCGTACCATAAGAGAATCCCCTCGAATTTCTCAAAGAATTAAAAAAAGTGTTTAAAGGGAGTAGCAGGAGCGAGGTTAGAAACTTGGGGACAAAGTCAAATCGTGCAGGCGTAAGCAGCTAAGCAAAATACCGTGAAACGGTTGAGAGATGTGTCTGCTTTTCCTAATTTATTTATTAATTGATCTCTACATACTTTAAAGCGAGAGAGTGAGAGTTTTGCAGTTTCATGAGGACCAGGAGACGCGGTTTTAGAGCTGCGAGACAGAGCAGCAACAGCTGGTTTTTTTTTTCTCCTTCTCTGTTTTTTGTTTTGTTTTTATATATAAGCAGTGGCGAATGGCTTAGTACTACTATTTAGACTGCGCGTCTCTTGAGTGTTGTGTTAATACTTAATTAATACCAATTGTTTTTCTTTTAATTTTATGAATCACAGCCCAGCCAAAAAAGCTCATTAAAAATAATGTCACTGCAGATCCTGGAAGTTGCCTCTGAAGAATCCTATGTTTCTCTCTCTCTCTTCCTTCCTCTCCAACTCACATTAGTCTATCAAATAAACAAATGGTTTTTGCCATAAATAATCTATTTTCACAAGATACGATCAGCCTAATATATGGATATGATATGAACAGAAAAACTGGTAAATTATATATTACTTGGTCCAGTTTTTTATTGTGTATTTGCTGGGTGTCAAATGGGGGTGGGGGTGACTTGCTAGGTAAGTCAAGGAACTCTAGAAACAGCCATTTCATTTATTGAGATTTCTCTGCCAGTCTTTTGAGTTCCTGAGCGCAATAAGATTCAATTCAACTGCCGTTTCCATTACAAGTTACAGCATGCAGCTAGCTAGCCAGGGTTGTGGAAATTAATTGTAGACTTTGAAGCTGAACTCTTAGTCCTTTTAATTAAATGCCTCCAGATAAAGTCAGATTGAATATTAATTTGAATCCTTCACTTGTAACAACTTTCAAATCATAGCATGTTAGATTTTTCGATCTCCCTGGCTGTTAAATCTATCCGCAGAAAGTCTAACAAGTAACTTGTCTACAATGATGAGGTATTGAATTATTCAAAAACGCTTTCTAGCTGTAATTTGTTAATGTACTACCTATTTGTGCTTCCTCAATCTTCCCTCGTCTAATCAACAAGTAGGTTGAGTGTGGTTTGGCAATTGACATTTCTTCTCCGCAATTAATTAATCACTAAAATTTTCTTGCACATGTTTGGTATATAGAAAATATTTATTACACCAGACACAGGGGATTGGGGTTTTACCATGGAGCAGCAGTAAGACATTTTTCAAAGGCAGGCAAGTAATGTCTATTTTTCCATTTATATAAAGCTGAAATATCTGTCAGCCATTTTATGTTCATATGTGGAGCCATATTGATTGACCAAGGGATCTTCCAACTTTAAAAACTCAAGTCCCCCATCTATAAATACCAACAACCTTCTTTCTCCCCACCATCAGTTTTTCATTTCATTCCTTTCATCACTTTTAAAAGAACAAGAACCAAAAGCAAAAGCTACCAAAGCATTTGAATCCTTTGCTCAGCAAAGCATTGAACCTTCGTCAACACGTACAGACAGCCCCAGCAAAGCATTGATTGAGTTTTCTGCTTACCATTTGCTCGCCAAAGTATTGATCGCAAATTAACTGAAGACTGATATTCAGTATTCTACTGTTTGATCTTTCTTGATAGCTCCTTGCCAATGGTGAAGACTGAGCACAAGCTCCAACCAGAGCCATCAAAGCAAATGACATCATCAACATCTCCAACATCATCATCGTCCTGCAAAAAAAAGAAGTACAAGGGAGTTAGAATGAGGAGCTGGGGATCCTGGGTGTCAGAGATTAGGGCTCCAAATCAAAAAACAAGAATATGGTTAGGGTCTTATTCTACACCAGAAGCAGCTGCTAGAGCCTATGATGCTGCACTTCTATGCCTCAAGGGTTCCTCAGCAAATCTCAACTTCCCCATTACATCCTCACATTACATTCCTGATACCGTTATGTCTCCTAAGTCAATACAAAGAGTGGCTGCAGCAGCTGCAAATAGTTTTGTTGACAATGCCACCACCCCACCAATATCTCCACCTCCCCCCTCCATATCATCATCATCATCCGTCTCTTCCCCATCAATGTCCTCCTCCCCATCTGATCAAGTTGATGACGATGTGTCACTAATGCAATCTCTTGTGGCTAACGACGAGCCTATTTCTATGATGGAACCATGGTACTCCTTTGACAGCCTGCACTCTCCCAAGTATATTGATCAGATGTTCAACTTAGCCTCATTTGACCCTCCGATGATCGATGATTTTTATGAGGAAGGTGATATTCGTCTGTGGAGTTTCTGCTAAGGGAAAAAAATTAATTCAAAGCAAAAACAAAGTCAAGGCATTACACCATTCTTTTTGTCTATTCCTATTCATTGATGATCTTCAAATTGTTGCTTGAAGATGTTACTGACAGTGACCAAAATTCATATATTAGTTTATTTTTGAGTTAGGAAAAAGAAATTCACACGGAGATGAAACATTTTTTTGGAATCTCATGTGGGGATTTCTACATATTTAATTTATGTATCAATTATGCAAAGTGTGTCATATTCAATGTTATCAATGATCATAGCTTTGTAATGGAACAAATAAGTAAAAAAAGAATTATCGCTTCTACATGTTATCTTAGGGTTTTCATTCCTATTCCTATTCCTTTTATTTTCACAGGCCTTTGGAAAGTGTGGGGGACCGGCCAGTTTATTTAGTTTAATAAAAAAAATGTCTGTGTCACTAGGAACAAACTGTAGAGATTGTTGAAACTTGAAACCATATGTAGTTGCGGTTTCTTATTAAAAAATTCACAGTTTACACTATCTACCATAAAGAAGAGCGTAGTAATTTCCATTAATGGGCCAGAACATCTAAATCTACATTAGATTTGGATGTTGGTATATAACATGTAGCTTTTTCAACTATCCAGGTTGCATGACAAAAACTAACAATCTTTCATCAGTAGGCGGTAGACAGACAGAAGAAACACATAACCTGTACTTGGCCACGGTAACTTTTGGCTGTCCAGAAACTTGTAAACTCGTATGGGAAATCGTATAATTAAGTTTATCTTTGCAGTTAACAAATTTCAAGCATGATGATGGCCTTTTCTGACCCCCAGCCATTGTCTTGGTTAGCGGATGCTGGGATAGGCCCGGATTCAAACCATCATGAACCCTGGATTTTTCCTATAGAACAAAATAGTAAAAATAATAGTAATAAGAAACACTGCCTCTTTACACTGTGATCGGCCGTCCTGTCTTATGACTCCCAAATTTTTTGTTTATCTTTAAGAACTGATTAATTAGAAATTAATACAAACCTCCTTTGTTGGGTCTTAATTTGTGATAAGATGCAACAAAAAAATGATATGTCAAGTCGAGTTCTTCAACCAAAAAAAAAAAAAAAAGATGGATAGGTCAGGTCATTCGTAAAATTATTACTCTGGGACAAATATGTGAACCTGATCAAGTGCCTGAAGTTTGAACCGTAGGCTGAAGCCAAGATTGCACATGTCCTGTCCTCTTGTGCAACGGAAGGCATGGGGTCCCATCCCCAATTATTTCTTCTACATTGTATTTGGAACCCCCCCCCCCCCCCCACCCTTCATAGCTTTGATCTCTTGTAACTCTGCATGGGCGCTGCTCATCACTTTCGTCTGCGTTTGTTGAGAGGACCCACCCATCTTCCTATATCGAGAATGGGTATTGGCTACTTTTGGATGGTCCCTCTTCAAGGGATGAAGAAGAAGCTGTTGTTGTTGAAGTTAAGCCCATGGAAATTCCCCAAGTGTTAGAAAATTCACAACACATCATGTGGTTTAGGAGAAGCACCCGACTAGGAAGGAAAATTAAAGTTGGTTCATTGCATCGATCAATCAATCTGAGATTTGGCCATTCTTAAATATATTAATGTCCTGATTAATTTTGTTCATTTCAAAGTATATATGATATAATTGTCATGGACACTGCAATATTGCATGTCCAAACAAAAGTTTATTGTTTCTTTTGTCAAGTGTAGCATGGCATTTAGAATTATTCTATGATAATGAATCATGTCTCATTTTCATTTGATTTAACTGGTGAACTACACAATGCATGGGTCCTTTTCTATATATTTTCTACAATAATCTCCTCAGATTGGAGAACAAAATTTTGGGTTTTATTTTGTTTTAACCAATGCATACCCAGCCCCTTCATATCATATGGTAACATGAATGGTATATATATTCAAAAACCGAAAAGGAGATGAATGAATGTGACCAAACCCGATGCCAAATGAAGTAATTAGCTCAAAATAGGAATTGAGGAATATTGATTTCTTATTTGGAGGGCTAATTATTATTAATTGCTGTATCCTTACCTTTTTGCCTTTCCCTTTTTCATATTTTAAGGAATCTTGCTCCTTATTCCGCAAGTTAGATCCAACATTGGCCGTGACAACAATGATATGGGTTTGGACTCATTAAGACAAAGGTAATTAAGTTGATTTATATAATGCAGGGGAAAGTAATGATGGAGATCTTTATTAATTATACAACATATCATCATATTTGCACTAATGATTTTTTGTTTTTCCTTTCTTTTATTTCTCTCATGCTCCCCATTTTCTTTTTAATCTCTAAACTTTGGTAAAGGACAAAAGCTGAAACACAGTTCTGAAGTTTTGGTATAATAATTGATACCATTAGTTGGCTGATGATTTATAGTATTTTTTTTTATAAAATACTTAAAAAAGTTTATAAGTTAATCAAAAAAATTTTAAATAAATTTTTAGTTTTTTGTTATGTCGTATTACTTTTATTTTAAATCAAATAGATTCTTGTAACTATCTGTTCACTAATTAAAATGAAATCTTGAATTATATCTTATTAAAAAGATATAAATCAATCATATATTGACATTTATCTTATGAAGATTATTAAGAGTCCTTCAAATAATGCTACATTAACATTAAATATACATTCAAAATTCAAGAAATTAATATATACATATATATATATATATCTTATAAATAAAGTATATGTATCCCTGACTTAAAAAATTAGCTGGAATTCACTCTCAATAATTATATCTTATAAAAAATGATAGCAAAAATAGGGTAATTATCTCATACAGTCCAACCCAATCCAATATCTTGAATTTTTACATTGACCCAACCCACTTAGGGACCAACTCAATTACTTCTTTTGGGGATCCAATTTAACCAAAGCCCACAGAAAAAACCCATTTAAGCCCAATACAACTTGAGTTTCGGTCCATGACCCAACTAGTTTAAGCCCAATCCAACTCAGTGCTTTACTCATCGCCTGTAAGCCGTAGTAACAAATAAACCTATTCCAATCCAAAGTCATTGCACTTCTATTCGTTTGCTTTTCTCCTTCATTTCAGCTTTGACCTTCGAGACAGAAACTGACCAATACAATGGGTTCTTCGAAAGACCAGCTGCTTGTTCGTTTAAAGGTTCATTTCTTGGATAGTTTTTAGTCTGTCTTTTTGTACTATTATCTTATGTACTTTTACTTTTTAGGCTATGATTCATTATGTACACTTCAATTTTGATTTGGGTTTTCATTATTTTGGTTTCAATTCTCGGTTTTTTCATGGTAAGAATTGAGCAAGTAGAGGGTTAAAACCCAATTGGGTTGTTAAAATATGGTTCTTTGGTGCTAAAGTTGTGAACTTTTATAGATATTTGAACTGTGAATGGATGAAAAGAATGTGCATTGTAATCCTTATGGTTAGCTGGTGTTGGTTCAGCACTATTTCTCTGTTTGTATCTGATTATGTTGATTGTAATGGATTTTTATCAATTTTACAACCTACTGATTGAAAGCGAACTCTGATAGCATCAATGGAGTACATAATTACAGGCTTAACCATGCATTAGTTTATCGTAGCTGTGCTTCTTGTGTACCCCTTTCCTTAATGACTGGTATGTATATTGAAATCTTTCAGGAGCTTCAAATCGATTTTTCCCAATATGAACATCCCGTTGTTTTGACGGTTGAAGCTCAGGTAAACTTGGCTCATGAATCCTTTTTGCACATACACGCACATGCATTTCATGGATTCTAAAGCTAGAGTATTTTTCTCAATCAGGCAAAATATGTTGGGAATAAGGGAGGTGCACTGAGCAAAAATTTGTTCTTGAAGGTATGATATATGATTCTGTACGGTTACTTGCATGTCTATGCTGAATGAATATAGGCTTTGTTCCTGATCTACTATTGGTATTTTTCTGAGTGATCCCAAGTGGTTATCCAACCATGCAGGACAAAAAGCATAGGTACTATATTGTTTCTGCTCTTGCGGATACAAAAGTAGATTTGAAAGGTACATACTTTCTTCCGTGCTTGACTTCTCATAATCTTTGTTTATAATGTGTGAAAATAGTTTATTAGTCTCACATGTTATGCAAATATGCCTAATCTGAAGTAATTTTGAGCTGTTAATGAGAGTTTTGTGCGGTTTCAAAGCTGTGCAGTTTTATCTCAGAGGCTTGGTTTGGGAAAAGGGGGTCTAAGAATGGCTCCAGAACAGGCATTGGGTGAGATACTTCAGGTGTGTGTATATATTTGTTTAAACTTATTTATGGCAAAATTTTCCGAGATTGTAACAAGTAAGTATATAGATTTAGTATAGAAGTCTTTGCCTGCTTATTTCTTCTTCTACCGAAGCTACTCTACTTTTTGAATGGATTGCACTAATTGCTTATTTCCTTTCTAAAATATAGTTTGTTGTTTAAAATTATTGCTTCATCCTATTTAAAAGGATTTAAAGAACTATGACAAGCTGCTTATCAAATGGTATTACAGTTTTGCTTTTCTTAAAGAACATTATTTTTAGATAATCAGTATTAAGCATGTTTTTCAGTATGATCGTCATATATATGGTAGCAAAGTTATAATTTACTCTTTTATGATGTTGCTTCTCTTTTGTACTTTTTAAGGTGCCACTTGGATGCGTTACTCCATTTGCTGTAGTAAACGAATCAGCAAGGTACACATTTAAGTTTAATTTCCTTCAGGCTCTGAATTTTACTTGCATTTTGGTGAATAATACATGTAGCATCATTTTTTTAAGATCTGGTAATTCAGTTGGTTGCATGCATAAGTAGGGAGGTCCTTGAAGCTTTGAATTCTTGTGTTTGTCTTTTGGCTGTGATTGGGATACCCTGGTGTGTTCAATTTGTAGAGTCCCCAAGGGTGCACATGCGTTAATGTGCATGTAATAATACCTGTGGTTGGATTTCATTCACAAAGGACCTTAAGTCATGGATACACATGTTAAGATGTTTGTGTGAAATTTGAAGTACTTCTGTCATCTTCTTCCTGTTCTTCTCAAGAAGCGCGCTTCAAATTGAGATGATTGGATAATTTTTTTTATTATTGATGTCTTAATATCTTTCAGTAAACTGAAAAACTGTTCTTGCTAATTTTTTCTTTTTGTTCATTTATGTGTGCATTCAAGAGGTTGTGCATATGTGAAAAGTTTATAAATAATGTAAAGAGCACTGCAAAAGCTTCTACTTGAGATATGTATGTAGTGCTAATGATAATTAGGCTAAAATTCTAGTATGATTTAGTCTATGCTTATAGGTAATAGGTTATTTGTACAGATTACTTGCTTTCTTTTGGTAGTTTTCTTCAGCGTATTTCTAGTGTTAATTTTCTGTTTTATCCTTTTTTTGAAGACATGTCTCACTATTGTTGGATCAAGGAATCAAAACTCAAGAGCGTTGCTTTTTTCACCCACTTTCCAATGACATATCAATCTGTAAGTTGGAAAAAGAAGAATATACAACTTTTTGTCACCTTACTGCAACAAGAAATGTTCACATGTTCCCATCCTTCACTTTTGAATTCACATGTTGCCATCCTCCACCTTACTGCAATTAGTCATTGAGAGGTATAACTCCCATGGTAAAAAAAAGGAGACTGGCTTCCTTGGCCATGGCTTTGTGTAACTGGAAGTCAATGAAGAAACTTAGTCATATCAATCTATAGACCTTGATTTCTGAACTTTCTTTCTTTTGGTTCCTGGTTGGACTAACTCCTAATTAAATTATTCTCCCAGCTCTTGATGCCCATGGTCTTGACAAGTTTCTCAAATCAACTGGGAGAGACCCATCATACGTTGATCTAGAGGTGATTTTTTAATTTCCTTAATGTGTCTCATTTCAGCAGTAATGATTTGTCAGAATAGCTGATCTAATATCAGTTTATTATTGGTAGGCTAACCCTCCTGTAGGGAAAGATCAACCACCCGATCTAGCTGCTTTTATTCCGTCAGGTTCCACAGTTCTGCCAGATCTTCCAGATGAAGCACCTGCTTCACAAGATTCTACTGGAAATCATGTTAGTGCGGGTACGAAGTCTGCAGCAGTTATAGGTAATTTATCTAAAAGAATTGTCATTGACCACTTAATTCTCTCCTGTAAGATTCTCACTTTCTTGCCCAAGTTACAAATTCCTCAATTTTGTTCCCATGCTAAAATTCTGGGACCATTAAAACTAAGATAATCTGTTGCTTTGTTTTATTAAAATAGTCTCTATTGTGTTCAGTATTTTGACATGCTTGAAAGCTTGTTCAGTGTTCCCCTCTTTCCATTTGATCCCAAGACAGATACCTGTTTTGGGTTATAAGGATTAATCTACCATTTATTCTTATAGACCAGCAATTTGATATAGGCAAAATGAAGATTAGCACATCTTTTGCAGTAGCTGCCATCGTAGTCTGTGGAGTGTATCAGTATCCATAGGGCAACTTGGGCGCAAAGATGCCAAATTTAATGGTTGTCAACATACTATGCCCTGAAACCTACTAGGTGTCATTTTCCGTGGAGGAAATGAAAAATCATTGTTTGTCTTGTTACTCTTGTACCTTTGAGAAGAACTATAAAGCTGTTTGTATGAGAGTTGAGTGTCTAGGTCAGCAGTCGATCACTGACTGATATAGGACTCAATTTTGTCTAGAACTCTAAATAATATAACCCTTTCTCTACTCTGGATGTATCAAAAGCTGTTAAGCCGTCTGGTAACGTGCAAAATGTTAAGGAGAAGCCAGTTAATGGAGCGCGGCCATCAATTCCTTCTGCAGATGCTGGGAAATTTGTGGAAGAGCTTCTGGATAAAACATCTACCTTATTGCTTTCAGAAGTAAGCTAAATGTTATACTTTTGGTCAATGTCAACCTTGATGTTATTTTTTTTCCTAAGACTTCTGAAACTAATACAGATATCAGAGGATTCCATCAAGCAACATGGTGGACAGCTTGGAACTGAGGTAGTAAACAATATTCAAAAATGTCTCAGAGAAGATCTGAAGAACCTTGCTGTAAGTTCAATGTGATAACAGTTAAATATTTCCTTTATTATTTAGTATTTACAATTCCCTTAGCCAAAAGAAAATGAAAAATTCGACGCATTCTTTTTGTGTCTCTTTCCCATTCCTTTTAATAAACGCAAATAAACAGTTAGGGTGTCAAAGATTTTGTATGGCTACATATATTTAATTCAATTAAGTGATACAGCCCACAAGTCCCATGTCTATTTTAATTGTACTCTTAACCAAAACGGTGACTTTCTGTTGCAGACAATATTCAAGAACACAGCATACACAGAAGGTTTTTATGCTGGTATTCACTATCAACCCAAGCGTCTTTGAACTTGTTTGTGATGGTTTAACCTCCTTGGACCATTTTACTTTCCAGAAAAAAATTTGAAGCCAAAAACAAAAATCCAAAGGAGAACCAGTTGTCATTTTTCCTCTTGACTTTTGTTTTCATAGTTTTATCTTCATCAAAGCATTTACTATGTATACGCTGTTTTTAGAATCAGATAAAGTTGCCTGTATTTTTCAATGTCAATTTAGCACTTTATGAACTGGAGTGGTTTCCGGAGTGGCAATTAACTGACATTTGCTTGTCGTCAAAAATAATTGTTGCAGTAGTACTATTGTCGTGGTAAATGATTGTGGCAATCTCACACATTTGTGTTTGATTGAACAATAAAGAAGGAACAGTCAAGAGATGGATAATGAAACTGTTTCTGCAGCATTGTGGGATTTTAGAGAGCTGCAATTTTCATTAGAATATGACTAGAGTGAAGAGCCATTGTAGCAGCTGCTGGCCTTCATGAGAGAAAATGACATGATATACACCTAAAAATCATGATGCAAGCTGAACAAATGAAATTAAACTGAATAAATTACTTCTTAAATTTATGTGCCATGGATAATAGAACAGCAAATTTGAATACATATGTGAGTGGGAAATGACATACGGGTAATATTACCAGCTGTACAGCTTTCCCTTGCTCCTCGCCACTGCCCTTCGGTAGGTAGTTCACACACTTTACATCACTAGCAAACAAATTTTACAGCAAAGTTTTACATGAATTGCTACTAGCAACAACAGCTGCATATAAAGGCTAAAGAATGCAGCAACGATGCGACCCTGATTCAACTGCTGGAAAAATTAAGAGGATTTCAGTGCAGCAAGTGAAGTGTCGATGAACGGCAAGATTAGAAACTACATCTCTATATAGCCTATGTTATTTAATTATATTAATTTGACCTATGGCTGCATGGTCAATTCGAATTGTTCTCTGCGTTTAAGATTTCTAATGTTTTCAGAGCATAAAATCTCTTTTATCTTTGCAGAAGCGAAGTACTTCACAAAATTAAAGTCAGGCGTTCTTTAGACATAAGGAAGTGAATCTGTATCAGATATGACGTTATAGTAGCCACGAGATGGCGGTCTTATTCGACAGATTAACACAGTGTATACATCATATTGAATGCATAGAATGAAATCATTGAAATAAACATAAGACAATTCTAATTACCAGGAGAA
This sequence comes from Theobroma cacao, assembly GCF_000208745.1. Classification (NCBI taxonomy): domain Eukaryota; kingdom Viridiplantae; phylum Streptophyta; class Magnoliopsida; order Malvales; family Malvaceae; genus Theobroma; species Theobroma cacao. The sequence goes on along the minus strand of NC_030857.1, from coordinate 6,262,519 downwards.
GCACCAATTCTGTCACTCCGAGGATTAATTCTCTGATACCGTCGACGAAAAGGCCACAAATTACTAGCCATCTGCCTAAGCCTCCAACATCTTCTGCCATCTCTGGAAGAAACCTCGGGCGAACCTTCAGGTTCGAACAAATACTCACTGCTAGAAGGTTCATCACTACTGATCGGTAACTCCTGGCGGCAAACAGGGCAGGAATTGTGAAGCCTTAGCCAAGGCACGATGCAATCACTATGGTATATATGGTTACAAGGCAACTCCCTTGCCTCTCCACCAACCTTGAATTCCTCCTTACAAACTGGACATTGCGAGTCATTACTTAAGTGCGTGTCCGTGATCTTCACGGTTGGAATTGCATCGATTGTTGACTCTGGAGCTGGGGGTGCACCTGGCTGGTCATTTTGTGTTATTTGCTCAATCAACTCATTCAGTCCTTGTCCTAAAAAGAAGTTTCTTGGATCAAGACCAGGGCGTACAGGGTTTTCTTCTGGCAAAGTTGGTTCCGCAGTGCCTGGACGAAAAGGACCCATGGGTCTAACAATAATCCAAGTCCTAGGACGACGAGGTAGAGCATCATGTTCTGCTTCTCTATGATCACTTCCATCAGAACTACGGCTTCTACGCCTATGAAGACGCTCTGGGGGCCTATTTCCAGGTTCAGAGTCTAGTAAATTGCTCCGACGCATGAGCCAAGGCCAGCCTCGAGGTTCTTGGTTATCAGAATGATTACGATTGAATAGCCTGATTGGAGGAGGATCCAGGATGAGAGAGAGTGCTTCAAGCAGGCGGGCTTCAGGGGAGGGATCAAAAGCAGTGAAATCAACAACCATTCTTGGCCTGTTGATTTCCATCTCACAAACGAACTGCCCAAAACATCGAGGGCAGATAATCTCTGAAGGATTTGTAGAGGCAATCCGGACAGCTTGATGGCAATTATAGCACCAGTAAAGCTGGTAGTTTCTCTCTGGGGCTGCTCCATTGGTGCCATTGACCCTTGCTCTAGGTGGGCTTAGAGACATGATCTTCTTCTTGGTTTTCAGACGTTTTTTTTTTTTTTTGGTCTTAAATTTGGTTAATAAATCATTATAATGGAAACAACATAACATATATATACATGTACCAAGATAAGCGGAAAAGTATGGCTTTCTGGGGTTGCATAAAGCAATTCTGTCTTTCTGGGTTTTCGTATTCCTTTGTAAGTAATATTTATATGTAAAGATGCTGGTTTGGCTTGCCAGTTTCCAGGCATTTTCCTTTCACACTGTTGTCGCCCATGGCAAGGAAAGGATGAGAAAGGTTTTGTGCAAAGGGATTTTATAATTGGGAGGTTTTCAGGCCCTTTCTTTCCAAAATTTTGAATTGCCAGGGAATTTAATGGTTAACTTTCCCGTGAACAGACGTTAGTATCTAGGCTTTTGGACTATAAAATTGCCATTCGGAATTCTGCGACACCAAATTATGCCAGAAGTAAGACTTATTAATTAACACTCCTGACCCTATATTTCTTTTATAAAAAGGAATCAAAATACAAAACGATAAACTCTAGCCTCCACATCATCCTGCAGCAACTAACAATTTAGTTAATCTTGGAGGAGCCAAAAGTAACGTTTGTCCCGTTTTGGCCACAAATTCCACCCTCACCCATGGATTCTATTCGCTGAATTCTTTTTGTTTGATTTCATTTAATTTTCTCATAATTATATCAAATGTTTGACAATATTAGTAAGGGAAATTTAGTTTTAATACACGGAGGGCAATCTTCCATAAAAACATGAAAAGCCCAAACTGATAAAAGCAAATCTTGCTGGGTGATGTGCTGCCTTCTTCGACTCTCACAAAAGCTATAACCAAAACCCAGGCCCGTTTCTGTATAATTCTGTCGCCGGCCACAACATCTGTTGCACGTTGGGCCGAAGTCTAGATTTGTGTACACTTACTATTATCCCATAATTGGCACACAGACACCCCCACCAAATCCAATCCTTTTCTCAACTTTTCACCTTTTATCGGATATGGGTAGCATAACAAGCCTTTAAATACATCGGTTGACAAGAAGTAAAGCAGCCTTTGGTTTTACCTAACACCAAGGTATACTTAGTCTCAAGGACATGTCTTCCAAGTAACATTACCTGGCCCGAGTTTCATTTGATAATATCTGCCCAAATTCAAACTTAAAAAGTGGGGTAACATCCGAACAAGAACCAATCAACCGGCAAGTCCCATGGGGCAGGCTTTTACCTAACACCATAAGTTATTGTGGCCACCCATCTCCCTAAATTAAATAATTCAAGCCTTTTCTGCGTCCGAGCAAGATTTGCTCCTCGTCAAAATGATCTCCAACAAGTATAAATAATAAGTATGATGGACTAAAATAATCAGTCAAGGCTACCATATAAATTACCTCTTTAAGTGTATGATTGCATTATGACATGATTACGTTCGTATTTTTAATTCCCTTCACATAATTTATTCCTCTCCTAGCTACACATATAATGTTTGATTACCTTAATCTAAATTATTATACTCTTTCCATCCTAATTAGTGATGATTGTTCAAATTCCCAGGCCACATCTACAAAATATAAAATAAAAATTAGGAGAAAGCAAAAGAAATCACCTTTCATGTGTAATATTGTAGTAAGTTATTATGGACTATGGAGTTACATTACATTAATATATGCTTTGCAATAATCCATGTTGCAAAGTTATATAAATTAAGAGAGATACCATTAGTGTAAAGTTATATCAATAAAAACTTTGTGTTTTCCTTTTTCCTATGGGATTTGGAACAACTGAAAGCTAGCTTTATGTTCAAAGTATTTATGATTCCAAGAAATTATTCAAAGAAGGATATTGTCAAGTGTTAGGTGAACCGTTGATCACCCTCCTCCAGTCCTCCTATACCCCCTTAAATCCATTGTTAACTGTAAAAATGTAGTTGGCATTTCATATAGTTTAAGAGGGGTATAAAATTAGGTGAAAAGAGAGAACAATTTCCATGTGATCTTACAGTGGATCACTGATAGAAAATGTTTTCTTGTCAGATCAGAGGAGGGAAAATGGGAGAGATGATGATGAAGAAGGAGTAATAATGGTAATATAAGCAGGCGTCGAAGAATAAATGTTGAGTACTTGATTTTTATTGATTGAGGGTCCCCTCTAAGCAAATACAATTCCTCCCCACCCACCCACTTTGATCCTTCACAATGAATTTACTATTGCAAGTGTTGTTGAGTAAACAATAAGGATTAAAGGGAAAAGCTAAGCATCAAGTGCTTCAATTATCTATAATTATGCTCTTCCATTTTGCACCGTGCATGCTTCTTTACCTTTTTTTTCCCTTAAATTATTATATGCTGCTGAAAAGCGTAAGTAAATTATTCGAATTAATCCATTTAATCGTATGAACGAAAAGAAGAATTTATTTCATATTACGCAACCAATTAAGACATTCAAAAAATTTTTTTGATATATCATTTTCTACAACATTTATGAACAAATCATATTCCATCCATGATTAAGTCATTTGTTGCATTGATTAAATCCTAAAATGAGCTAAAACAAACTACCTCTGTGGACTTTGGTTAAAGCTTTGATTAAAGATTTTATCAACTGGTTGATCCTCGTGTAAGAAGAGTTTCTTTCCTACTTTTGTCTTCCATTTTTGTAGAGAATATATAAAGCCCTATTAATTGAAACTACATCCTACAAAAAAAAAAAAAATAGCCCTTTTAAGCATCCGCCCACAAAATATAGAGGAGAGACCCCTCCAAAACCATAAGAAATATTGCCAGAAACATTCCTCTTACAAGATCTAGAAAATTTTTTCCATATTATAACATGTGAAATTAACGTAATATTGACGTAAATTACATAATTATTCACTATGACATATCAATATATCACGTAATAAAAATTGATAAGTAATATTTTGATTAAACGCTAATTATTCAACCATTAAATCATAAAAATTTATTTGATTTAAAATAAAATATAAAAATTAAATTAAATATAATAAAAAGATAAGTATTTATTTAATTTTTTTAATTTATACCTTTTTTTTCTCTTTGGGTTCTTATCACAACATTGAATATTAATCTCTACATTCCTCGAGGGACAGGCAAAATAAAAAGAAACTTTTTTGTCCAAGAAACACGAAATGACAAAAAAAAAAACTGAAATTAATTTTGATTTAACACAGACCGACCATTTTTTCATATTATCTTCCAAAACGACTGCTACTTAATTAGTTTGACAAAAGACTTGGAGCTCATAAATGATGTTTGAGTCATCACAGGCGCTGTGTGGTTCGAATAAAAATTGAAGGTCAACGGTTTGGTATTTAAATTTGGACTTTGAGATTATTTTATTGAGTCATTTAATCATACGGTTGTGCTAATTAATTAGAAAATGATATTTTGCAAATATTTCATAATTTTGTGGCCCTCAAGAAATTAAAAAAAAAAGGGAGTTGGGGGACCAAAGAAAATTCATAAAGAATAAAATTATATATCTACACGGATGTTACAGGGTCATGTTTTCAATTCAATCCAAAAAACATATTATTGTTTCAATTCAAACCAAAAAACATATTTATTAAGTGGATTCACTCTATATGTAGAGACATAAATGAAGGTTTGAATCTACTCTAATAGCAATTGTTACGAAATCAGTTGTCATGATTCACGTTTTCAATCCAAAAAACATGTCAATTACATAACTCAAGACTTACTCATCTTTTATTGATGTGAAATCCGTGATAAATACACTTACATAACTCTGAATAAGAAAAAAAAAGATTTTATCAAACAATAATAATTAATTAATTAAATTGTTCAAAATGACATCATTTTCACTTGTAAATTTAACTTGTAATCATATATTTTAATGATCCGATTTCATTTATTTTTTATACACATCATCAATAAATTAGGGTTTTTCTTTAATTATCAATATCATTTATTGTTTATACACACCATCAATAAGTTAATTAGGGTTCTTTTAATTACTTAAACAAACTATAAAGAATGCATTACCATGAAAGGCAAAGGGAAGATATTTTCTGATGTAAATCTTAAGCAATGGCTCACCCTTCAAAAGGATTTTAAGGTGGAGGAAATTGCTGGGACAGTCGTATCTGATGACTGACCCCATCAACAAACCTCCACATTATTTAGTGCCAATTTTTGGGGTTTAAAAGTCAATAAAGAAGACTGGATTAGGTGACTAAACTAATTCACAGGTTCTATAATTACAAGGTAGAGCCCCAAGAAAGAGACCACTATAAATTTAAAAGAGAAGGGGAGGCAGAAGATAGCTTTGTAACATCATCACAAGCTCCAAGCTTTCACTATCAAATTGGACTTTCGTAGGATTCAAAGCTCTTTCCTTTGTAGTTGTGTGGTCATTTAAATGCCCAGCCACATAGCACGGAAAAAGGGTATGAAACAAAGTCAAATCAAGGTGCCTGTATGGAAACCGCCTAAGCATTTCGAAAACTTTGACAGATTACACACCACTGCTTTAAGGCAACTCTAGAAAATGACAAGTTCATGACAAATTTTTAGTGCTTTTGTTACTTATCTGCTATTCTATTTTCACATTATTCTATTTCGCAATTCAAATGTTTTATTGATGTTTGAATGTTTAATAATTTTTTTTACTTTTTTTCAAGAAAATGTAATTTTTTTCTAAATTGAAGTAAAAAAGTTGTTGCCAATAATCAATGGTACATCTTTTAAAGCAAAAGCAAATGCCAATACATACTCTCTCAACAGAGTAGTATTAAACATGGACCTTTGAAAAGTTAAAGCAAAAGAGTCATTGTCCAGTAGAGATTAGAGAGTCTAAGTAGTAAGTAATGCTTTTTGTACAGAACATAGCATTTAATTGGTTCACTAGCCATTGAAATATGATGGATCAGAGCTAGGGTTTCTTTTATTTTTATTTGATTCTATTTTTCTTGTTTCCTTTTCTTTATTTAAAGTTTTGGGACATAAGAAATAGCAGCTCCAAATGCTATAAAGTGCAACTATATCTAGTTCTGGAATTTTGTCAATTTGACCTTTTATGCTGTCACATTCAGACCCTTTCCCATTTGCTTCCCTACTTCAGTTCATGAAAACAGTAATTTCCTTCCACGTAAGAGCACATCGAATGATAGTAGTTTATTTCTTTTTTTATCACATTGAGTGAATTTTGATAATTACGTAAAATTTATAAATAAAAGATTATATATTTGGGTTTTTTCTTTAATGACAAAGTACAAACCCACGTTTATTTCAGTTAAAAAAGGGACTCTTTCTCCACTTTTGACGTAATTAATAGTTAATTAATCAAGTTAAAAATTGAACTCGAAAAATAAAGGGAACATAAACTTTTTCCATCAAAAGTTATTGTAGAACTATAACAGGTAATTTTTCCCATGTCATGAACTCTGGTCTGTCACTCTCATGTCAAGTTAGAAGCTAGAAAAGATTAATTATAAGTTGAAAATAAAAAAAAAAAAATCGAAGAGCCTATCTTTTGCAAAGGCTTTTAGCTAGAATTTGCTTGAAACCTAACGAATTGCTTTCTTCCCCTGCTCTCTACATTTTGCTCTATCTTTGATCTTTAGAGAAGAATATCGACAAAAGCACTTCAATGAAGCAATAACTCTTTTTAAGATGTATAGGTTCCATATTGGGTTTCAGCTCGATCAAGACATCATTTTTGTTTCTTTCTTCCATTTTTCTCATAGTTCATTGAGACTTTTGCCAACTTTGATGGCGTTAAAGCACTGAAATCAAAAGAGATCGGTACTTTCCTGTACTGGTTATCAATTAAGTGCTAATCAGTCACCAAAAAGCATATGTGGCTAGGGCGGTCAGTGCCCACATTTTTTTTTTTGTAGGAAAAAGCAAGCCTTTCCAGGAAAATAAAACCTACTCCAATCTCACTTTTCTCGTAAGGGTAAACTGAATATGGTGGAGAGGAGAAGAAACAACTTGACATTATGATTCATGGGGGTTGTTCTGGATTCTGTATTCTGGTACCCAGCTTAGCTAATTCAGGAACCCACTACCAGCTGGCTTGTAAAAGGTCCAATCCTTATCATCATGATTGATTGGATTGCAAGCAAAGCGAGAGAAGCTGAATTTGGTTATTCTACCATTGTTTTTTTTTTTTAATTTTTCTTCTGTATTTGGAATTCTATAATAGAAATGCCAGATGGCCCATACCATGTTGCAGACACAAAAGCAAAGGCGGTTTGGCTTTCTTTTGTATGTTCAACATCCGTTGTCATGATGTGTCACGGTGCTACTTGCAGGAACATTGCTGCTTTGATTTTTTTATTTTTGTTTTAGGTTTCGTTTTTGGCCTTTAAAAATTCGACACATATTCAAGCTCAATAAATCCAAACCCCTTTTGAGTGAAAAAATCTGAAAACACCTTTAGATTTTGATCCATTTTATAATTAACAAGAGGTTTATATTTGATGTATTTCTATATTATCATTTAATTACATAATATAATTTTACAAATATGAAAAGTAAAAAAATTTAAAATAAATATTTTTAAAAATTATTAATTAATAAAGTGACAATATTTTAATTTACTGATAGTTTATATAATTACAGTACATCAAATATAAGATGGTTAGAAAATTTTATTTCACTTATATTGACATAGAATTGGAAAGAAGGAACAAGCTCCACATGAGTTGTAGCAGGAGGGTTTTTGGCCTCATCTTTGAACTAAATTAATTAATAAATTAACTATTGATTTACTCATCCATGCTACAAGTACTAAAAGCAAATTAAAATTAAAAATAATACAAATAGAGAAAGGAACAACAGAGAAGAGAATAAAAAAAAATATGAAAATTCAACAACACTGAATGGGACATACACCGAAAATGACTCATTAAAGACATTTTAAAATGGATAGACAGACCGAACATGTCTCCCCCCATGTGTTTACTGTGTTTGAGATTTAAGGTAATTTTTTTTTTTCAATGAAGAAAGATTTTCTCCACAGTAATCTTTAAAGTTTTGCAAGTGATATCTTGTTTTTGTTGTGACACATTGTATAAGGGAAGAATGGCCTGCCTTGCAGCTTGCTGTGCAACAAAAACATTAAATGCGTAGCGGCTCCATGAAATTTGACCAGATCAAAGTTTGATAATAGGACAAAGCTCCCAAAATTACTTAATTTATGAGCCTCATACAGTGGTCAGAGCAATGTACCCTCCCAAGGTGACCTGCCATTACTAAAAAATATTAAATAAATCAATCAATAATCATTTTCAAAAATGGGATTTTATTGTAGGGACATGCTAAACGACATCATACACACAAACGAGAATAATCTTAATGTAATCCTCTCCTCCTTTCCTCTCTCTCTCTTGACTGTTTAAATGAAATTATTACCCATTAGACTCTAGCTCATTAGCATGCCTGGGAAAGGGCTGTCAGTCTGGGGGCTGAGGTAATCTTGAAAGGATTAGTCAAAACAAAGCACAAACCATTTCATCACATAACCCCAAAAAAGAAAATCTCATAAAGCTTTTTTCTTCGTGAACATGCATGTGGAGTGGTTGGAAGTTTAAGCAAAAGGAGGGGAGGAGTTTGAATCTTATCTAGGTAACAACCAAAGTTGAGAGAAGCAAGAAAAAGAATCTGCATCGATAGATTTGAAAAATCAAATAAAAAGAAGAAAGAAAGAGTTGTTTCTTTTGTCCCCTTTATATAAAATTTGATAGAACAGAGATTGTGGATCCAGTATGCATGAAAAGTTGTATTAGTTTTCTTTTTTTTTGTTTTGCTTTTATATTTATATATAACACTAAGACAAGAACCCCCACCACACCCCTTCATGTGCTGGTAGGAGATCGAATAACGTCTATCCCAACATTATCCTACATGGAGGGTGAAAGGCACATGGCTTCTTATCATTAGTTTAATGAAATATCAGCATCCAGGTTGAGTTTTAAGTCTTTAATCTAAACATAAAAGCTTGTCACTTCGTGTTTCTGGGGACAAAACAAGACGGCCAAGTTTTTGTTTTAGGAATTTAAAGCTTATCACTGTTTTGAGATGTTTAGGATGCATATTTGGAAAGGTGGTAATTGACTAATGGGTTTGGCAAAGTGTTATGGCGCCCAGATCTTTCCCATCTTGTCGACATTCCATGACATGGGCACGTATGTTGTTCGTACACAAACAGCGATAGCAAATGCCTACCATCTGCATTGTTAACCATAAACTATAAACGGAATGATATCAAGACCCTTTGTCGGAATATCTGGATTGAAAAGCTATCAGTTTCCAGGGAAAGCTTAGAAAGGACATCCAAGATGAATTTTCACCTCAAATATGGATTTCAGGAGATTTTTATCTTAGATTTCTTGTTTTCTGTAAACGCCATCTTCTTCTTTTGAAACACGTAGCCATCAGCCAGTACCAGAAAGAAGAGATGACGTCCAAAATTTGCAGAAACAGACATTCAAATTTTTAGTCGGTCGATGTTATTGATCATAACCATTATACGAGAGACAGGCTGGGATCAAACCAATAATCTCATTACTGCGGGGAAATGCAAAATAATGGAGCCAGTTCAATCAGCCCCACATACATAAAAAAAAAGCTTATCTAGAAAAGGATGGACATGTAAAGGAAAAGACACACCTGCTGAAAACTGACCTTCCATTGATATACAAGAGTTATTTACAAGTTACAGTGTGATCAATGAAACCTCAAACATAATCTCTCAACCTCCAATGAGCTTTTGCTCACCAGGGTGACCTCTTCGAGTACATAAAATTAGTTTTAAAAAAAAAATTTACATTTTCAAGCACTGCTAATCACTTAAACATCTGTATCACAAAATTTGCCATCCATCTGGTTCTGAACAGCTCTGACCGCAGCGACCCTAGCAGCAGCTGCTGCCCTATTTGCAGCCAGAACTGCCTTATTCACTGGTTCATCCAACCGACGAAGGTTAATAGCATTCGCTGCTGTTTTTCTAGCAGCCTGCAGACCCAAAAAATTATCACAAGAAATTAAGGAACAGAGCACCAGTTTTTATGGCCTATTAAGAAAGAAGGTAAATACATTAAAGAAGCCATCTAAATCAAATAAAATACCTGAACTGCTCGAAGGACTGCATCAGTTAGAGGGGGTAGAGGGGTTTTAAGGGTGCCGGCGTCCCACTCACCACATCTTATGTCACCACTCCGGAAAGTATACATGCCGTACCCTTGCTTTCGACCTTCATGCCACGATCCCTCGTAACAGTGGCCGTTAGCAAAGTGATAAACACCAAATCCATGCATTTTGTCTCCAAAATATTCTCCACCATATTTGTCCCCGTTCCTACAACACCAATATCAAATTTATAAAGATCACAATTACGTATCTTTAATAGAATAGAAATGATTTACCTAAACCTAGAAAATCCAAATTATACTCCCTTAATAAAAAATAAATTTCACAATGAATATAAAGGAAGATATTCGATAGAAGAACAATAACCTACACAAAGTATTGAACATTCATAAAGGAAATTAATTTTCTCTCTGTGCTTTTATTCATTGAATCCAAAGACAGAAAGGATCCATGACCAATCATCAGGCAGCATTAACCATATTTCTGAGTGAAGACTTCTGAGTGAAGACTTCAATGTAAAAAATACAATTGAATTTGGGAAAGCTACTGGAAAAGTTAAATGCAACTGAATTGAGCTGGATATATACTGAACTCATCATAATTCTGAAAGTAGAAAAGGTAAAATTATATTAAAAGAAAAAAAAAACAACTGCAAAATAATAAAGTAAAAGTTCAATAACTCTCACAGTATATCTCCCTTCATACCAAACTTGAAGATTTAAAAATAAACGCCAAACATTAATGGTGAAGATTTAAAAATAAACACTCAACACATCTATGGAAACAGAGCAAAGCTCTGAGTCAAAAGTGCAATATAAGACCACAATGCCGTTCTCCTTAAAATCAATCATGAATATTTAATGGTGAAACTTTAAAAGAAACTAATAACATAAATTTAAGAAATTCAACCCATAAAGCTAAATAAAAAATCCACCTTTCACTCAAAGTTCACCATCCCAGAAGAAAGAAAAAAAGTTAAGGCCCAAGAATTTTTCATACCTGAAATGGTAGCAGCCAAGTCTATGTTTAACCCCAGACTTGAATTCCCCAATATAGCAACTTCCGTCAGCACAAGTCTGAACACCAACACCATGACTTTGCCCATTACACCATTCACCAGCATAAGAATCCCCTGTATAAAACCTATACACCCCAAATCCATGCCTTAAACCCTGTCTATATTGCCCTCTATATCTACTCCCTCTACTCCAACTCTCCACTCCGTACCCATCATATCTCCCTTCTACCCAATCCCCTTCATATCTCCCTTTCACAAAATAGTTATAGACCCCACTCCCGTTACATTTTCCCTTATGAAATTCACCTTCATAAAAATCGCCATTGCTATAAAACTCCACCCCTTCTCTCACAACAGGCAGAAGCCTTTCTTTTTCTTTGCTCTTGTTGTAGTTTTCGTTACATTGGTTTTCTCCAATGAACCATTGGACAGGCTTCGAATTGGCTCTTGAAAGGTGGAGTCTTTCTTTGAAACAAGCAATGCCTTGGTTGATTAAAGCTTTGTTTTTCGAAGCGAAAAAAAGGGTTATAGCGACGAAGATTAAGGCTAACAAGAGGTTTTCGGATGTGGGAATTTCTTCTCTTTTAAGATAAAAGCAAAAGAAGAAGATGAAAGAGAAAAAAGTGAAGAAAGAGATTGAGGCCATGGCGAAAACCGGGTTGAACCGGACCGGAATATTTCTCGGTGTCATAGACGATGATTTCTTTGGGGGCGGTTTCTTTTTTTTCTCGTCTTTGAGAAACGATTCTCGGTGGTGGTGGTGGTCGTCTTTTTCTTCTTGGTCTTTGATAAAGTCACCTTCGCTGATGGAAGACAGACTCTGGATGGATGATCGGACGGTTGGTGATGAACGGAGCAACGACGACTGGGTTCGTGTTAGCTTCGCCTGGCTCTTTTGGCCCTCCATTCCTCTTCTTCTTTCCTTTTTTTTTTCCTTGTTGGGTCCCACCCCAAAATTACGGGAACCGTCTGATTAAACTAACCTTACCAGCACTGATCTTTCCTGTACCGTGAGATTCTTATCACAACCGTTGTTCTTGATGCCGCCGGCGACATCTCAGGCAGCGCACGTTAAACCAGCGCCTGCTTCTAAACCGCGCACGTTAGCACTATCAGAGAAAGAGAGAGGGTATTTCTTTTAAAATTTTTCGAGGGTTTTTTGTTACTTCCTTTTTTTTTGTTTTGGGAGAGAAAAGAGAGAATCTGGAGACTCAGACTGGGCCCTTTCATATATATTTATGGTGTAATGGTGGAGGAAGGGTGTGGTGCAGATTCAACTTATGCCGTTGGATGGAGATCCGATGGCTGGGATGAATGGTGAGTTAATAGCCGTTGGATTGAAGTCGAAAGGCCCGGTCTTGACGGGAAGATGTAGTCGTCGGATCTATATTCGGACCCTTTTCGCTTTACTGTGGCAGGCAGGACCGGCATCTGCCATCAGCTGTTTTCACAAAGTTTTAGTTTTTTTTTTGTTTTTTTTTTAACATTTTCATTGAGAAACGCTTCCCTATATCCCAATATTCCTAAATCAAACTACTCCATAGTCCCATCGTCGTTGACCTATATATGATTCGATGATTCACTTTTGGACGGTTGAGATCCGATGGGGTGTCACGTGGGCGATGGAAAGTGGGATTTCTCTTCGGAGTAATAAACCATAAACTACTCCTAATAATCAATTGGTGACATGAAGAAATTATAGAGTAAATTTTGGGTTTGATGCGGAATTATGATTGGAGATGGTAGATGAGGGAATTGAATTCCTTGAAGACTTGTTAATGCAAAAAAAGGAACTATGAACATATAACAGTTGGACCGCCCATGTTCATAGGAAAAATTGAGAACTAGGTCTTGTCATTGGAAATTTCTCAAGTCCGTACTGTTTTTTATTTGATGACAATTGCTATCTTTTTTGTCAGCTTATATGTTGTATTTGCAATTATTTTTGCATTTACTAATTAATCTGACATGTGTGAGATTTTCAAATGCATCAACTTTATTTGCCATAAAGAGAGGGGAAAAAACAAAAGGGAAACATATTCCTGATTTGCTTTATGCCATTTGATATGTTACCATGTTTACTAAATGGGTTTTCAGATCATTAGACTTCTAATAATCAATGCTACCGCTTCTTCAAATAGTTAAATATGAACTAACATCTTTGCATATATTTTACAGATAAATTTTTTTTTTTAAAAAAAAGCAGATCTTGGTTTTATACATCTTTGAATACATTGAACATGGTTTCTGTCAACTTTTGCAGGCTCCCACCTTGGAGGCTAACTTCAGTGAAATGATGTCACAAGCAACGAAGTGATCAAACCATCAGAAATTGTTTGGGGTAAAATGAATAAACTAATTAAATAATTTAATGCATGCAACATTGTTGTCAATAGTCAATATATTTATACTTTTCATAGCCGAAAAGCCGGTAGTGCAACTTGATTCTCCATCACCTACTATGTACTTTTGCCTTTGGACTATTGCCAATATTGATAGTAAGTAAATTGTGTAATAAAATATCCTGGATATGCTTCATTCCTCTCAGGGGTTTGAATGCCCAATCAATTTTTTTTTTTTGGGGGATGGGGGTTGTTGTGGGGTTGGTGGGGGCTGAAAATAAGATCATTCATTCAACAAATTATGCAGACATACAAAGTAATTCCCGCTGGAGATGTTGTTTGAGATCTGCAAGGGGGTTACAAGATCCCACTTCCCATCTAGATTAGTAGATAAATCCCATTTAGCTATATTATGAGCCACATAGTTTTCATTTCTACTGATATACACACATGAAGTATTATTTCTATAAAGCTGAACATAGTGATCCAACTTCTCTTGAATGGGACAAAAAAACCTAATAAAATGGGCATCTTGCATCAGGTTTAATAATGGAAAGCAGAGAGACTGAGACTGAGTTGGTTAACACCATCACCCTTGCCCACAAGCCTTGCAAAGCTGCACCTTGCACCGAGACCAATTGGTTCTGCCAAAAGAGGATCACTGTCAAATAGGACAGCAGGTCGTGCGATTCTTTTCAATTTGCAAGAGACAGCACCATTAACCATGATGTACCAAGTGTTTTCCTTAGCTCATCGGGTCAAGAGAGCTAATATCTCCCCCGCATCTTCATCTATTCCAGCTCCTATACCCTGGAAAAAATTGGCATTAATATCTTCATAATTATCTTTCATCAAAGAATGAATCAAGGATGCTAAAAGCCTCCAGATCAAGTGCATGGTATCGGAAAAACATCAGTATTACGCTCAAGCCAAATAGCCTACACCGTAATACATTTCATAATATGCAAATCATGATTAGACCTCTTACACATATCCCTAAAGCAAACCATCTTAAGCCATTCAAGCATATTATGAACATTTAAATCAACATTTAAAGAAGTAAACCACACTCTGACACAAACGGGTACTTAATAAATAAATGATCAAGCGCCTCCTTTTGCATCTAGCATAACAGACACAAGAAGTCAATTCATGGCATACTGAAAGACGCAACATACATGCAACTTGCAATGACTTTGTAACACATTTCCATAAGTTTTGGTAGCAACTTGCTACTCTTGAAAGCTTTTTAAGCATTTGTTTCGAAATTGGTGTATTACCATAAGAATTTAAAAATTGGGGGCTGTACTTTCTCTTGTTCTGTTCTAGCCAATTGATATTTATCTTCATGAACACTTGAATAAATAGGTATATTACAAATAGTATCAACAACTTCATTAGGAACCCAGGATCCCAAAAACCCATTCTATCTATGTGGAAGCATGGCATTAGCAACCATAGAAAAGAAGATATTTCTTCCTCACCACTCATCACACTTTCCACCCCTGCTTGTTAAGATGATGATGAATACCTTGTGTAATTGATTAGCATTTGCTCTAAAAAATTCCATTCAACCCTTATCATATGTTTTACATATGTCCAATTTAAGAGCTAAAAGCTCATTCTTATCTCTCTTCTTCCAATAAATAATATGAATTTAATTTATTAACAAACAAAATATTATCATTAGAAACAGTTAAAATTAAACCTACTTTAAAAATAAAACATAATGAGAGATAAAACACACTATTTTTCCATATCCCAAAAACCTTGACAAAAGCTGACAGAAAAATCATCCCAATTAACTTGGGGACTAAATACTAATTACAACCTCTCCTTCTAGAAAGGAACAATTATCTTGTATCAATGATTACCCAAAATGCTTGGATCATGTGGATTAGTTGAAGAGAAGGTTTTAAATTAAGAAATTAAATACATGTTCCTCAATGGTATCCCAAGACCCATCCTCAACTTGTTCATAAAAGATCCGGAAAAAGAAAACATTGAATAATCTATTTCCTCGTTTTGATTAGGACGTAGTAGGCTTTAGGCTGCCCTCCTGGCATCAACTCTACTACCAGTAAAGAAAGGTTCATCATTTAAAAAGATGTAGTATACCTCCAAACTAAAGATTATCAAAGCCAATATCTGTACCAAAATTTTGCTTCTCGAAAAACCAAAAGAGATTTCGATATCATAAGCTCAAGAGATTAAGGAATTGTTTAGGTTATTAGGTAAGAAAAGAATGACCAATTTGTATAGCACAATCAGCTTCCTTTCTGTTTTTTTTTTTTTTCCTTATGTTATATTCACAATCAATTAAGTTTCGGTATATATGAAAATAGTACATCCATAGAAGAAATAAATAAAATCAACATAAAATTGAACTAAATTCAAATATTGTAAGCCTTAAATCTGGGATTTAAAATTTTCAGAATTTCCTTTTTACTATCGAGACAAGTTCCTGTTCCTCAATCGATTTTCTAATTCCATTAGGAAGTTCAATGGAATCCAGAAAGACACATGACAACAAATTTTAGTTAATACTACTACCTAAATGCAAGTACCTGTAATTTTCACGTAGCTAGCACGCACTGACTCTGACTCTTACCAATTTTATTTGATCAATGGTGAAAGCTTTGCCAATTAACACAAAAGCTTGTCTCTAACTTGCTTAGAAATCATGGCAAATAAGATACTACACATATTAATTAGAATAGATTAGTAAGGTACTGCAATTGGATCACATCTTGTTTCTTGTTTTATTTCATATGAATTTTAACAGGTCATTTCAAGTTCAATTTAATCTCAAATGCTGAGATTGGATCTAAAAAATGAAGGGTAATGTGTCAAGTTTAGAGAAGGAACTTCTCATTATATACCCTTTACCAGTTTCTTGATTAATCTCAGAAGTTTTTGTTCATAATTTTCTCCATCGCAAAAAGGTTGTGATGCAAAACTACAAAGAATTTTCCTGGTGCTGCTGAACCTAAACTTGTCTATATATATAAATAAATCATCTAAATTTAAATATGATAAATCAGTATATCACTTAAACTCCTACAACATGCTCTGTCTCAGACAATAAATTGGACCCTTTTTTTTTCTTTTTCGCTTTCCTACAAGCTTACTTCCCATATTTGCAAGATAGATGTAAAACAAGATAAGCAACATAAAATAAAGTTTGATGAATTGCTCTCTGTAGTACTCTAGTCACGATATATAGCAGCAAGCCCATCCTTCATTGTTAACTTGAGACAGTGACTTGACAGCTTTAAATTTGTACCTGCCTTCAATTTAATTTGCTCCTCCAAATAGTCAACCATGTTGTTGCAGCTAGCCTGCTTCCTATAGCAAATATCTGTTTCTGGCCTGCTAGCCGATACCATTGTCAAGTTCTTTAATGCAATCTTGTCATTGCTCAATCGTTTCTAGCAGAAACTGATAAGTCAGCTCACGGACAGTAAAATTACTTGTATTTATGCTGATTATAATAATTATTAGTTTATCAAATATAACAATTTTGCTTCATTACTGATAGGAGAACACAATGTAGATCTTTAACACTGTGGTGAGAAAATATAGTTAACAAGATCAGGATGACCTGTCAACAATATAGAAATATTTGATGCAATAATAAAACCCCACTGAGGTTTTTAATTCAACTCTGATTAATAGAGTACTTCATTTGCTGGTGAGCTTGACGGAGAGGATGTCAATTATTGATTGTGACTACAAACACCAACCAGGATGTACTAATCCGATGACTGGGTTAGACAATGAAGGGTATTTCTCCTCCCTTTTCTCTTAAATCCTCCGTTGTTGATGGACCTCAATTCTAGGTTCTTGGTACAATTACAACTAGCATTTAGCAAAAGATTTTACTGGCAAAAATTAGCTAAGACTTTCTACATATATACATATAGATATTGAATCATGACATTTATTTCATCATTTATCTCAAAATCTCACGCCCTTAATATCCCCCACACATCTTAATGCAAGAAGCTCAATGTTTGTATTTTTTATGGGATTTTAAACTGTGATGTGGACACTTGAAGGTTATTACTGTTACCCTTAATGCAAGAAGCTGATCAATAAACAAATTAATAAATGAAGAGACGCAATGTAAATTTGGGAATGGATATTGGAAAACAATCTCTTAATTATGTATAATGTAGCCTTACAACCCCTTACAGTAACAATTGCTCAGCATAAAAAATGCAAATAAAAGCTGAAGAGATGAAAGAAACCAATTCTTTTGAGGACCTTGCTAGACAGATTGAGCTCCAGTCCTGGATTGTTCTTGATTACCTTCTTCATTCTCCCCTGAAATCTCCTCTAACGATCTTCCCTTCGGCTCTGGCACTAAGAATGTTAAAACTAATCCAAAAACATTAATCACGCCTAGTACCATGAGAGAATTTCTCATTCCAATTCCAGCCGGAAAGCCTGGATCAGCCTTAGACTTGTCCTGATTCTGTGATGCATACAAGAAGCCAAAAGCCCCAACTATGGCACCAGCCTTCCCTGCAGCAGCAGAAATACCATGGCAGGTGGACCGGAACCTGGCTGGAAAGATCTCCGCTGGCACTACAAAAGTGGTACTATTGGGCCCAAAATTGGCAAAAAAGAATGTGAGTCCATACATTACAACAAAACCAATGTTGTTTTCTTTCAGAGTCCAGTGATGATAAGGAATGGCCAGTGCAAACATGAAGACAGTCATGAAGAAAAATCCAATCAATTGAATTGTGAAACGGCCAATGTAATCAATTAGGAGCACTGTGAACCAATATCCAGGAACTGTGCCGCAGAGTGCAATCAGTGTTTGAGCTCTAGCAATCTTGTATAGCTCGTCCAGTGCGCTCATGGTTTTAGCTGCTGGAAGCCAACCTACAGCACTAAAAATATCTTTTTGAAACAGATTCTGGCTATAGTAAGCAATATCTAACAAAAACCAAGTGCTTGCTGTCCCCAACAAGTGCAATCCATGTCGATGAAGAAATTCTTTCGAAAATAACCCGAAAGAGTTTCCTTTCTGAATAACCCTGTGCTCAGCCGTCTCCTTCTCTGCCTGCACTTCTACGTTCAGAACCTTTGATATATCTCCAAGAGCTTTCTCTTCATCTTTGGCAACTAAAGCAGTGTAACGAGGTGTCTCTGGCATCTTCATCCGCCAATAATATGTCAAAGCAGCTGGCAAAGCGCCAAACATGAGAATAATCCTCCATACATAGTCAGCTTGGGGCACGGTTGAACCAAGCGGATCCACTGAATAAGCTGGAGATTTGTAAATTGCCCGGAAGATTGATGTGACAACTATAGCCACAGATCCCCCAGCAAGAATCCCAAACCCTTGCATTGCAAAAACCGCTGCAATAAAAGCCCCGCGAGTTTTCTTGCTAGAATACTCGGCCATTATTGTAGCAGACAACGGATAGTCCCCTCCAATACCAAAACCAAGCCAAAACCTGAAAAAACACAGGGTTCCCATTACAGTCTTAGGAGAACTACCAAAAGAAAGGCCCGAGGCAACGGAACAGATCATCATAAGCATAAGGGTTATGCCGTAAACTCGTTTCCTTCCTAGCTTGTCACCGAGCCACCCGAAGAAAAGTTGTCCAGCTAGGGTTCCGCAAAGGGCAACCCCATTAACAGCAGCAGCTACGTTAGGCGGCAAAGTTCCAGGCTTTGGTGAGCCATCAACGTGGTAATATATCCGGCCAAGGAGCTTGGTGACCAGAGAGATGCAGAAAAGATCGTAGGCATCGGTGAAAAAACCCATGCCAGAAATTATCACCGCTTTGAAGTGGTATAGTTGAGTTTTTGCTGAGTCTAGCATGTTTAGAACCTCAAGCGGCTTATCTTTAGCCATTGTACAATTCTTAGGTTTTTTTTCTTCTTTTGCTCTTCTTTTGCTCTTGAAGTCTGCAAGCCCTGGCGAAGGAGGAGTACTGGACGCAAGAAGAGAGGTGGAGGTTTATATGTTTTTGCTGTGTTATGACAATTTTTTATTATAAATATGATTAAGATTATTTATTTTACAAATAGGAATTCTAATTGCATAGAATAACTTTCACTAAAAATATTATTTTGCAATGAATATTTAATAAAATTTAAATTATTGTTCATGTTAAAGACTCAGACACTTATGGGAATGTAGGAATATAACACGAACTGCCTCACAAAAGAATATCAGATACATAGAGGCAGGGTACAAGTCAAATTTATTAAACATATGAAACATCAAATGAAACATCTTTCTTATAATGCTATGATAATCTTTGTAATCAAGGCTCCAGAATTTGGAGAGAAATTTTTAAATGATAATAACTCGTTCACCCACCACGAGTAATATCTAAATATGCTTGTGGCACAAGAAATTTGGCATGAAGGAGAAATAACTAACGCGTTTCTTTGCCTAAATTTAATTGTTTTGGGTTAGTATCTTTCTCCTCTGGGACCATATATATTCCAACATCTGTTACCTCCACTTACTCCTAAAAACCAACCTGAAGGAGAGGAGAGAACGAGCACTTTGACATAAAAATCCCAAGAAAGAGTACTGCAGAAGAACATCTGTATAGAAGATCTGAAATTTTTTGTTAGTACAAGTAGTAGCAACAATGACAATGAAAGGAGAATTGAGGGAGCAGGATCTAAGCGAGATGGTTGTGACAACGTTGCATCCACTCTCACCAGCAATCATTTCTCGCCAGTCTACAATTAACATCGGTACCATTGGTCATGTGGCACGTGGCAAGTCCACCCTTGTCAAAGCAATATCCGTGGTCAAAACTGTTCGATTCAAAACCGAGCTCGAGCGTAACATCACCATCAAGCTTGGCTATGCTAATGCAAAGATTTACCAGTGCCAAGATAAAGAGTGCCCGCGACCCTTTTGCTTCAAGTCCTATGGCTGTAATAACGATGAAGATAGTCCTCTATATGTGATGCGCCTGGACATATTATAAATATCATAAGATGAAGCTGGTGAGGCATGTCTCGTTTGTGGATTGACTGGGACACGATATTTTGATGGCGACAATGCCTAATGGGGCTGCAATGATGGATGGAGCCTTGCTTCTGATCGCTGCCAATGAAGAATGTCCCCAACCTCAAAACTGTTGAACACCTAGTTGAGCTTGAAATTATGGGACTTAACGATATAATCATACTTCAGAACAAAGTTGATTGCGTTAAGGAAAATAAGGCTGTGAAGCAATTCGACAGTTTATTAAGGGAACTAGAGCTGAGGCTGCACCAATTGTGCCTATTTCTGCACAGCTCAACTGCAACATAGATTGTTGTGATTACATTGTTAATTCCTATTCCGTTAAGGGATTTTACCTCGGAACCAAAGATACTATACTCCGGTCTTTTGATGTCAACAAGCCAGCAGCAGGTATCGATGAACTAAAAGGTGGTGTTACAGGAAGAAGCTTGCTCAAGGGTCCTGAAGTTGAATCAACTAATTGAGATCCGTCCTGGGATCTTAATGGAAGATGATGATGGCAACTTAGGGTGCAGGCCGATCATTTCGAGGTTGGTTTCACTTTATGATGAGCAAAACAAGCTGGAGCTTGCTGTGCCTGTTATAAATTGGTGCGTCAGGTTCTTGCTGTGCCTGGAGCGATGCCTGATGTATATGGAAAAGTAGTGGTGAAATTCTCCCTCTTTCTAAGGCTTGTGGGCATTCGAGAGCAACAAAGGGTGACCCGGATGGAGGAGAGATGCTAATGTTAAACGTTAAATCGATGTCAACCAGGTCCAGAGTCGTTAAATGTACGAAACAGTACGGCAACATTGCAATTGAACAGTCCGGTGTGCAGCAGCATTGGGGGTGAAGGTTGCACTCAGGCGGATCAACAAGCATTGCCGGCTTATCGAATGGGACTGTATGCAAAGTGGAACCACCGTTTGAGCTTACAAATAGATGATGAGGAAGAGAAATCTTAACTTACCTTCAGCTGGGGTTGACATTTTTAGGTCCAATAAAATGCTTTTGTATTTACCTTTTTTATTTATGTGCAAAAGACATATTTATTCCTCAAGGTTTCTCTCTGTTTTCTTTAGCTACTAAGATTATGTTTCTCCTCTTGGTGTTCTTTGCTTGCCCGAATGATTAGTTTCAACCGATTCATTTAGGCACAGTAATAGAAGCAAAGGCTAAAATCATGAAGTTGCGCACATAAGTCAAGCAATTAACCAACCCGAATTAAAAAAAAAAAAAGGGAAATATGACTTTATTTTTTATTGCAAACAGTGCAGAAATACTCCTCGCTTGCCATATGATGGGCTTCAAGACTCAAACCCAATAGGTATTGCCAATATAACCTATATACATACATATATATATATATATATAGAGAGAGAGAGAGAGAGAGAGAGAGAGAATAAAAACAAGGAAAGGAATAAATTTACTTTCTTTCTTTTTCTTTTTTTCTTGGCTAAGTACGAGAGAGAGAAAGATTAGCTAGTTGACAGTATTCAAATAGAACCTGCATACATGCATGAAAGAAAGAGAGAGGTTCAAGGGATTTCACTGAGCTCCAAATAGCTTTTCAGTACTTTAATATATATGTTTGGGCAGAAAAAATGGCGTGAATCTCATAGAGGAAGAAGATAAAGCATCGAAATGACCATAACAAGATACAACCGTTATTGGATGTTTCAGTAGAATTTCAATTCAATTATAAGTTAAACACAATCTAGTGCACACTCATTCATCAATCATCGTCATTGGTCAATGTTCACTAAGCTAAGGCCTCAGGGGTATTCTATTATTCAAATAAAATTTATAGGTTTGTTTTGAAATCATTACTCAACCTAAATTCAGATTGCTATGAAGGACAACAACTTCACTCAATCTCAAATCGGTAGTGTAACAAAGCCAAATCTAGTGACATACCTTAGCCAAAATAACCTAGTTCCACACCTTTTAATTACTTTTTCTTTAGCTTCTCCTTCATCCTCTCAACTGCAGACCTCAAAGTTTCTTCATCCTTGCAGAAGGTAAATCTCACCAAATTCTTTCCTTCTTCTGGGTTCAAGTAAAATACACTGGTAGGAATTGCCACGACTCCAACTTCCTTGATCAGATACTCACAAAATACAATATCATTCTCCAAACCAAATGGTGTGTGATCTACCACAACAAAGTATGTTCCACTCGATGGGAATACCTTAAAACCAACATCCTCCAACCCCTCTACCAAAATTGCCTTCTTTGCCATATAATCTCTCTTTAGCTCGACATAGTAGGAATCTGGAGCTCTAAGAGCGACTGCAGCCGCCCACTGCATTGGAGTGGAAGTAGCAAAAGTAAGGAATGAGTGTGCTTGCCGCACTCCCCAAGTCAAGTGTGGTGGAGCTATTGCCCACCCAATTTTCCACCCTGTTAGGGAGAATGTCTTCCCCAAAGAATTCATAGTTACTGTTCGCTCGTACATTCCAGGAAGGGATGCCATAGAAATGTGATCCATTTCGAAAGCCAATTTATCATAAACTTCATCAGTAAAAACCAATACATCGTTCTCAATGCAGAGCGATGCAATCATATCAAGTTCCTTGTGAGTAAACATCTTCCCAGTGGGATTATGTGGAGTGTTTATAAGAATGGCACGAGTATTCTTTGAAATACTGGACTTAAGCTCATCAATCGGAACAGCAAAATCAGGAGGGTGCAATGAGATGCACTTTATTTTGGCACCCGCCATGGACAGTGTTGCTTCATAAGAATCATAAAATGGAGCAAAGAGGATCACTTCATCACCTGGATTAATTAAGCCTAACATAGTTGCAGCAATGGCTTCTGTGCACCCTGAAGTAACCGTAACTTCCTTCTCAGGGTCAATCACAAGTCCAGTATCCTTCTTGAAGCGAGCAGCTATGGCATTGTTAAAGTCAGGAACTCCATATCCACGGGCATATTGGTTTTTCCCATCTTTGATGGCTTGAATTGCAGCGTCTTTTACAAAATCTGGACCATCAAAGTTGGGGAAGCCTTGGCCAAGGTTTATTGCTCCATGCTTGATAGCAAGCATACTCATCTGAGTAAAAATTGTAGTCTTGAACTTCTCCAATCGCTTTGCAACCTGACAAAATGTACAAGGTTACTAGACAAAAAAAAAAGAGATAAAACAGCCACACAATTGATTTTCTAACATAGGAAGGAAATTATGATTTATTCTTAAATTAAATCTGGGACTCAAGGAGAGGACCATTACTTTATGCCCCAAACTATTTAACCAAAGAATATATTGTTGCTTGAGCAGATCAATGTGTGGAGGAACACGAGGAACCATAAGCATACACTGACACTCAATAAATTCTCGAATCTCTATATCAAAATGGTGATAGATTCAAGACCAGATAAGACGGTTGCTTTCCCTATATTTATTGTACTAACAGGTGTCTGTATGAACTTAATACATCAACAGATTCCTGATGCTAGAAAGATTATGAAGTTTCCTGTTCTCCTGAGATTTTCTGTAATAAATTTAAAGGTCAATACATGACTGGAAGCTCGGATATGATTGCTAGTTTCTTAAAAAAAGCTATCTAAGGTGGGAACTGGCAATAATAATCAGGGGAAGGACAAGAACAAAATGCACTTTAGTAGTTGTATCCCACACTGCTCATTCCTCAAATCCGTAAAATCAAAAAGGCATGGCAACAGCAATCCCATTTTTTAATAATTTCAGAAATTTATCCTGACATCGGATTTTGACGACCATTTCCATGTAACATCAGAAAAACAACAAGATAGTGCTTTCAATTTGTTATTCTCACTAATTATTTCCTGAAACTCGTAAAGAATATCATAATATTCAGTTCACACAGTTAGAAGGTTAAAAGCAAGAAGTTTCGATATTCTCTAAATGCACCTCAACAAAAAAATTCCACTACAAAAATGCAGCAAAAAGAAAAAGTTCATAAAGAAACAAACTTTGGTCCAAATCATGATCAGACAAATGAATCATGCAAAAAGGATAGCCCCTTTCTTCAAAAGCCAAACCAAACCTATCAGAGAACAATAATATCCATAGAACCAAGTCAATCAACCACCACCTTAGAAATTATTATATCACCATCTGATAAAAAGGGCAATACCCAATTCACAAAAACCACAAAAATTTCCAATAACCAACAAAAAAAAAAAAAAAGAAATGGTCTTTAGTGCTTACCTGTGACGGCTGCTGGGTGATTTGGGCAGGCCCGTCCTGAGTAGAAACAGGGCCTTTATGGTTGGAAGCTGTGGAAATGGTGGCCATGACAGATGGGCACTTGTTGATTCTCCTATTAGTGCTGAAGAAAGGAGAATCAGTACCCTTTCGAAAATGCTTTGAGGAAGTAAAGAATGTTGTTGGGAATTTAAAGGAAAGTGGTCTCAGCATTTCTGACTGTGTCCAGGTACATTGAGCCCGCATCAGGAATAGGGCTTTTTTTTTTTGAGTATTTGACTTTTTTTTTCAAAGGAAAGGGGTCTGCTGGAAACCTAGAAGTGAGTTTCGTTGGAGTAAGGGGAGAAAGCTTGAATGAATTTGCTCGAAGAATTGAACGTGAGATGAGACAGTGAGAAAATTGAGAGTTGGACCCCGTTTTTTGTGTGGTTCATGCCACTTTGAACCAGCGTTGACCGTCGGATCAAGATCAAATATGGTGTGCGTTTCATATTAACTATACAATTTTAGCCATTTATGCCCATCAATCGTAGCTCTACAACAAAAAGGGGCACTTATACAATTTCATTCTCTAATAATCTCTCTCCTTCCCTCTACATTTACATAAATTTGTACAATTTTCATTATACAATAATAATTAGAAATAGAGTTTTTTTGTTAAAAAAATTAAATATTAAAACAGTCATTAACTAATTGAAATCTCAATTATATATAAATACATAAATTTATATTTTCAATTCAAAAGATATTCTCCTCCACTTAATTGTATAATTACTTTTTCATTTATAACAAAAAGCGACTCACTTTAGATCGAGCTTATCTCGACTTTGATATATTTCACAAGGGTCTCATATCAACGAAGAATTTGATAGACTGTAATATTACTTATAACATGTTCACACTTTTAACTCCAAAAATATGAATATTAAGTGAAAAAAAATCTTTATTTATAAGCTCCATCTTATTGTTTAATAATATGAAATCTGTGACATGAACTCTCCAAGTGTATAATGCATTAGTAGTAGAAGGTGTTAATACTTTTTATTAAGGAGCCTAAATAAAACATAATACTATTTTATTTAATCATCTAATAACTTCCTTAAAGCTATAGTAAAATTATATGTTAAGTACTAGATAGTGACAATATTCTCTCAATAATTTAATTGAAAACTATCTTATGTGATAATACACCAAAATACAACTGTTTGTTTTATGATAACATAGTGTAGAATTTCTTTCCTTTTTTTGTTAACTTTCTATGTACAATTCTTTATTACTCATCCATTTAATAAATTCATATTAATTGTAGTAAATTATATATAGACATAAGAGATATTATTCATTTCCAACATATATATTTTTTCATTTAATAAATATAGTGTCATAACGTGTGAGTCATAAAACTCAACTGTTTAGTTGAAGAGTCATCATCAATTTTTTTTTATTTAGCTAAAACAGATTACTTTACGTATAAGAAAGATATTAACACCCTCACAACATCCATTTGATTGATAACTTCAATATTCAATTTATTTTCTTTACCTCTTTTCTATTTTTTTATAATTTCTTTTTTGCTTAGATTTTTTCGAAATAAATAAATAAATAAATATTCATGACATTAAAAATTTCTCAAAACTCTAATAGTATAATTTTGAAAAATTCCTTAACCTAGAAATTCTATAAAAAAAACACCTCTTCTACTATCCTTAGATTCCAGAAATTTTATTTATTTAATTTTATGTTTTATCTTTTTTATTTTTCTTTATTTAAATATTAATGCAAATCTTTGATATTGAAAATCTTCTAAAATCTCCAAAGGCATAATTTTGAAAGATTTTCTCACTTAAAAATTCCCAAAAAGCCACCTGTTTTTTATATTCTTGAAATTTCATCTTGGAGTCCTAATTTTTAAATGACTCAAAAAAAATAAAAATAAAAAATCATAAGAAAAAAATAATTCAAAGATCATTAAATAAAAAAAACACTTTAATACAAATGCTAAAAAGAAAACTCACCTAATTGGATTCAAAATTTAAAAAATAAACCAAGCTATTAAGCCAAAGCTATCGAAATGAATTCAAGTGATCAAAATACTAAGAGTGAGTCGGATCAATTAAATTCAGCCCACAAAGCTCCCCTTACTTAATGCAAAACGGCACCCTTTTGCTTTTGATATAAAGCTCCAATTCCCTTCTCCCTCTAAGTGTGCCGTTTTTTTAAAACTAAATCGATTATCTTAAATTTCAAAAAATAAAAAACCCAAAGAAAACCTAAAAATTATTTTCTCTCATTTATTGATCTTGGCTATATTTATATCCAATGTGTTGTATTTCTTCTTAAATTCGTTTCTTGTGTTTCGATTCAATGTAACTTAATCCTTTCTTTTAGATTTTAAGCTCACCTATCCTTACCCTTTTTCATGTTTTTCTTCCCTTTTTTTTTAATATTTGTTTTTTTTTTCAAAATTCAATAAACACCTTGGACAAAATAAGCTGTCTACATATAGTAAAGTGAAAACAAAATATTTAACTTTCAAAAAAGAAGAAAACAAAATATTATTATTATTTCAAATATATAAATAAAATATATTATTTAATTAATTAAATACTAAAAAATAAACTATTTACTTATTATATAATTCCTTGAAGTCACGTTGAGCCAAACTCAAGTTTTAAAAGTCTTAGTATTCTCAACATAAGGATAATTCGATCTTTAGACAACTTTAAGCAGTAAAAATGAAGGATATATCAATACTTTTAATTAAATTTTAAAAATATATTATTTATTTAATACTACTTGACATGAAACATAAGAAAAATTATTTGACTTCAGTATTTTTTTATATTTTTTAAAAATTTTAAAAGATTGATAAACAATAGTTGTCGTAACGTGCGGGTCCGGGAACCCGACCGCCAGACGTGAGATGTGAAAACTCATTAAGAAATTAAACTAGGAGTCGCCACCAACTCTTTTTTTTTTTTACTAGGTGCGATTGGGCACCTATTGACTCGATTCTAATAGACAAAGCCTTAAATTAATTTTAAGCACACCGAAAATAACTTTAAATTGGTCTACGTTTTTCTAAATCTAAGTTCGGGAGTACGGTTACGCCCGGGGAAGGATTAGCACCCCCAGAACGCCTGTTCTATGAATGGTACCATTTTTAGATTATCCTTTTGGGCTTTAATTTTTAATTTCGCTAGATTTCCTTAATTATTATTTTTATTTTATCTCCTATTTACCCTAAAATGGAATGCAAATGGGTGGCGAGATGAAATGCAT